>NC_083337.1:168159870-168459870 GCF_019175385.1 Lycium barbarum
ATTTTTTTTTTTTTGCTTAAATTTAGGGGTGTGAGAAGTTATCAGATGAGTGGTAAAAAAGTGGTAGCTATAGGAAGTAAACATATTATATTTTAGCTACTAAATATAATTATTGTAAAGTTTAGTTATGTTCCATAAATAGGTAATAATATAAGTTATGCCAAATAAATTTTACTGCTTTTAAAGGTGAAACTTTTGTTTTTTGGATTATATCACTTTTCAACTTAGACCACTAAACTAACAGGGAACTGAATTTAAAGAATGGGCTAAAAAAGGACATACAGTGCAATTAATTCGAGTACCATCCTACTTGGGCTCATCAGTTCCTAAATGGACCTCAAGATTGGGCTTACCAACACTTTCCCCCCACAAGACAAAAATACCCTCAAAAAACTTTCAAATTTCCCAATCTCATCAAATGCAACAGCAACCATTACCCAGCTAAAACCTTGGAACTCACAAAACCCTCAAATGCTCCGATCAATACTTCGAACCGCCGCCGCCGCTAGGGCAGTATCAGCATCTTCTAGAACCTTCGCTACAGGCACACAACACCCGAAAAAACCAAATTTCCGACCCGATATAAAACCCGAAAATGCAGGAGCTAAAGTTGCTGATACGCTTAATAAGGAAGTTCGTGCACGTGCTCTTAAAGAAGATGAGAAGGATAGATCACTTGATATTGGTCCACATGGTCGTCCATTATTCACTAACGCAACTAACATTTCTGAATTAACCAAAAAAGATACATCTACTTACATGAAATTCAGGTACATAGTCAAATGTTAGAAAATTCATTTCTAATAAATGAGCTTACCAATTATTATCGCATAGTCTCCTATGATTTGAAGTGTATTCCTATCTTTTGCTGCATTTATTTTGTATCTTTTGGATAGGGGTAAGGTCTGCTTACATTCTATACTCCCCAAATCCCATTTATGGGATTACACTTGTGTATGTTGTTGTTTGTAGTCAATAATGCAATTAAGAAGTTGGATACCTTTGTTCCAATAATTCATTTTATTGGGTACATGAAATTCAGGCACATCTTTCTTTGTTCCTATACTATTAGGTCATCATTGATGAGTGATGGTGTAGATTTTTGAGCGGTGGATACACCTAATGCCTTTAGCTTGAACTGTATATTAACGAAATGCTTTTGATTTATATTTTGAGTGCGTATTTATCCACTGTATTTCGCTCATACTATGTGGGCGTTTGGGCATAAAGAAATGTGAACTTTGAAAAAAAAAAAAAAGTAGTATTTGGAAAATGGAGCTGTGTTTGGACATGAATACAACTTGGAAAAAATGTTGAATTTTTGTGAGTGATTTGTAGTGAAAAATGTAAAAACAGGTATTTGGAGTTTTTTCGAACCGGAAAATTGTAACAATTCTATGTCCAAATATGATTCCGGAATACAATTCCGGAAAAAAGTGAAAATTTTCCATGTCCAAACGGGTCCTATATATTGGAGTGAAAAAAGGTTTTTGAAAATATGTGCTTATACTAATCTGTACAAATTGTAACTAAGCATTAGTGGGTACAGTGGTAAGTGATACATGTGGAATTAAAGTTTTGGATTCACTTTGTTGCTGAGCTAGTTTGTGTATGTACTATTGAAATGGTTGTTTTAGGAGGGAAGAGCTGGAGAGTGCTTTGCCGGAGGGATTACCAATTGGGATGCTGAAGGAATTTGGGGACTCAATGAGAGATGCATTGCTAATACGTCAGAGTTTTCTGGATCTTCGAGATAATTTTAGAAGGGTTGTTGATCCTAATTTGCAATCGAATGCTAAAGGTGTGTTCTTTGTCTTTTTGGTGCTACATATGTTTAAGGTTTTATTCTCTGTATGGATCATGAATTATAATGGAGAAGAATTGTATTTGTCAGGATTACTGATGTGAAATGTGGTTTAGTGGAGTTTGATTTTCTAGTAGAACCCTTAATTTTCCTTGAATACTTAGTAGTAAATAATGGACCAGATGGTTACATATTATTCATGCAGCCGGCGACCCGACTTGTTTGGCATCAAGGCATAATTGATTGACTAATGCGAATTTAGTTTCTTTAAGTTTGTTGATTTATTATCAGTAATAAGTGTTCAATGGAAGGTTACTTGAATCATGACCACCTAAAGTTGGATTTCCAGTTGTAGTTTTTAGTTTCGGGTGCCAATAGTAGCATAGTTGCTTAGTCGTCCTTCCTCTTACGTATTACAATATAGGTGCTTTTCATGCTGCCTTTAGCGGAAAACAGACAACATGGACAAATAAGGGATAACACTTCTACTTAAGTTCCTAGCTAGGCTGATGCCTTTGCCAAGTTTTAAACTCCGACTCCTAAACTCAAAACTGGCCGGAAATGCCCATTTGAGCTCATTTAGTGTAACTGACTAAAGACAGTAAATTGGAGATAAGAACATCAACTCATTAGGATACATTCAGCAATATAAACTCCTCTTCAGAAATCAGAATCAGATGGTTGCAGAATATGGTTTCATAAGATGGGAAGATTCACTTTATAGTCCTTTTAAACGTTTTGCTTTTGTGTGGAATATTATTAATGACTTGATCTAGGAAGAACCATATTTACAACCAAGAAATCCTTGAATGCCGGTGGCGAACGGTTCAAAACTCGATGAAAAATGGATCCATCCAGAATAAAACTATCCTTACTGTTACCAGGTTTTACTGTTTTCCTAATAAACTGTATTAGCTTCACTTTCTTTTCTTATTTTTCTAGCCTTTTCCTAGTCCTCGGACATTTTTTTCTTTCTCTTGAATGAAATCCTTCCTAAAGATGTCAAGACTATGCAGAGGCCTGGTGACACTCAGCTGGTTTTTATATCTCAACTTATAGTTGCGTAAAGAAGGTTACTTACTTTATCTTTTTTGATAAGGAGAGATCTTATCCATCACACCATAACCTTTGGTGGGAAGTTTCCTTAATTTATCTTAAGAAGAACAATTAAATGGTAGCCTGCTATGTGTTTCACTTCATTTGATTTTTTAAGAAGTCTGTTGTTTATGAGATGTTTTACTGTAACTCATGATTAGAAGAAATAATTCAGGCTCTTCCTCAATTTGCAGGTCTTAAAGCTCGAAAGCAAGTTGTTTTAGATGGGCCTGTAAGTAGTGGAAAGAGTATTGCCCTTGCAATGCTTGTTCATTGGGCGCGTGATGAAGGTTGGCTAGTTCTTTATGTTCCTAAAGGCCGAGAATGGACTCATGGAGGCTTTTTCTATAAAAATCCTAAAACAGGATTATGGGATACTCCTGTGCAAGCAGCAAATGTTCTCCAGGTAAGAAACCTGTACTTTTTCTAATACATGAGACATAATTTGACTAGACGAATTTCATGTGGCAATTGATATCGTCTTACATTTTCGATACTGCGGTAACTAAATGAACACAAGTTCTCTTCGCTCATTGTTTCAAATATTAGATTATAGAATTCAGAAACAGTTTTATTTGAGTCCATGAGGAAGTGGAAAAAAATCTGCTTGTATGAGATACTTGGAAATTGTTTAACTTGGCACTGCTGTGTATAGACAGTGGATCTTGATATGCTGCTTTAGAAAAAGAATGTGAAGTTGTTCAATGTCATGTAGTAAATATGGATCATGATTTCTGCATGTTTTTCCTGTGACTTCACTATTGCTCTATCTCCTTCATCAAGTGCTTGACTTTGTGTCTTTCATTTTAATCCTATTCCATAAACATGAAAGTTGAGAAATTTTAAGGCATATACATGTGCAGCTCTAACGTAACTTCTATATTCAAACAAAATAAGATTGATACCAAACTCCTGATATTGTCCATATATTATGTTTTTTTCCCCATATATTATCCTGTGCTTGTTGTTCTGGAAAAATATTAACATCCTTTATTGACTGAATTTGTTTACAAATCTAAGAGTTAAACTTTGGGATAGTTAACTCCTCTCTCTCAATTCAGGATTTTTTGAAGTATAATAAGGATCACCTCCAAAAGCTGCCGTGCAAAATTTTTGAACCTATTCCATTGGGAGAAGGAGCTGGTGTTGGATGGATGAAGGGTGCGGACGTGGTACAAATACCAGAAGATTATACTCTGCTTGACCTGGTTCAGGTCGGGCTTAATTCCACTCACGCTGCTGTTGGGGTGGTAGTTCGTTTGAGGGAAGAATTATCACTTGTGAAGGACATGCCTGTTCTTATTGCAGTTGATCAAGTGAGAAAAGTTCTCTTGTTTCTGTCCTTTGAACTGTTCGTGGGATAGGGCTATTATTATTTCCTTTTTTAATTGATATTGATCACGCATTCCCTTTTCCTGATTTTTCTTTTGGTCATGGACAGTACAACAGTTGGTTCACATTCAGCGAGTATGAGGAGCCAGTAACTGTTCGTTCTTGCCGACCTATTCATGCTAGAGAACTTGCTATTGTAAGTTTTTTAAGTGTTCAAATGTTGCTTCATTAATTATTCACACAGTTCTCCTGCCTTCATTGTCTTGGCGAACGGTTTATTTAATTTTTATACATTGTGTTTAATATAATGTTAGCCTGCTAATTTGGATCTAGGAGGGTTTCCTTGGTTCAAGTTTATCCCGTGTATGCATCCTCTTTTGATTCTAGGTTTTTGAGCATTCTGGTTAAGAACACTATGAATATCAACGCTGAATGTTACGAAGAAATTTTGGTGGAATACTTGAGGATTCATCATGCATTGGCATGTTTTTATGCTGGTTGTCAATTTGAAACTAGGACAGCCTCCATAAACCTTACTTAGATGCATGAGGTGGAAAAAGCTACCGACGTACTGTAACCAATGAAAATGTAGTACTTACAAGAAATGACAACAAAAATTTTCTATGACATACTGCCTGTAGTGCCATCCTTATAGCTGAAACATATGGAAGATAGGGGCTTTTAATGTGATTATGTGTTCCTTTTCTGAATTATTAGGATATGCTTCTAGTGTTTATAATGTTTTGAACGGAGATGGATGGCTGAGCAAAGGCAAAAATTTAATGTGAAAAGTCTCCTTTTTGCCTCATGTAATTGACTCGGAAGGTGTGAAGCAAAGAGCTCTCTAGAGTCATGAGATGTCTGTTTCACTGACAGGAGCTCGGGATTTGTACATTTTGATCAAAGAGGCTACACCACAATGCGTAAATGGCTGAGGGTGATTATTTGGAGCTCGGAGCTTTTGTTAGCCTGATATATACCTTCAATTTTTTGGTGGGGCACTGGCAAATTAGCTGTCTTTCTTCTGTGCTACCATAAATGCGAGTAATATGTAATATTATGGAACGTCTCCTTCCAATTATTTGATACACTTCTAATAATACCTTTTCACTCAAATACAAGAAATTAATCAGTGATAAGCAGCTAAGGATGTCATCTGATTTTTGTTTGGCATGGCTGTGAAAAATCTTGATGAATAGTTACATTTTGTTAACACTTCTTACTGTAGCCTTCTGGTTAAAGTGTGGTTTCTGACGTAGTTCCATCATATTCAGGTGAATGCATTTAGGTCCATGATTCATGACAATATGATGGTGGGTGCTTTCTCACATTCAACTGCTGTAGGGAAGCTGCGTAAAGACTTACCAGATGTTCCTGCTGATGCTCGCGTCAATTTCCCACGATATAGTGTGGATGAAGCAGCAGCCGTTTGTCATTACTACCTGAGGTATGCTCATACCTTGTAAAACCTAAGAAAGAGTGTATACCGAGGATTCTGTTCTCACCATTCACTCCCCACATAAATACTGAAGAAAATAGACTTATGATAGAAGAGGGAAAAGAAAAAGGAGAACATTTGAACCGTTAGAAACAGAAAAGAAGTGAACAATTGAATTATAAAATAAGGGAGGAAAAGGAATGAACAATGGAATCATCAGGAATGAACATAAGCAAATATGCAGGGAAGAAGAAGAACGGCGGAATGACCTGTTCAATAAAATTTTGAACCATTTCTTTTTTGAAAAATCAACAACTGGAGTGCTAAGAGGAGGAACGTAGAGTTATTTTCTATTAGAATAGAATTTAGTTGTTGAAGGTTCTGCTTCATAAAGCTGGAACGCCATTATTTAGTACTAACTGTCCTTGTGAAATTTTCTCTCTGTGGCAGACAACGACTCATTCAACGTGAAGCATTTACAGAAGAAAGCTGGAAGAAAATCTATTATCTGGCAAATGGAAATGGCGCAGAAATGAGATGGCTGGTTCCTTTCATGCGATGAGCCACGAAGAATCGAAATTTGAGAGATTAACATTGAGATTTTAACAGGGAAGTTGTTGAATCTGCTGATGCTCTGTGAATCTGGTCATTCTTGGCAAATAATCTGGCTGCTCTCTTGACCAACTCTTTGGAGAAACAGTGAGGTTAGGTTTACCTCCAGAAATTTTGCTTTGTACTCTAGGATAGTTCAGGCATATATTGCCTGTGTTTGTATGCTTTGATATCCAGAACATTGTCAAAGATTTATATATACATCATCACACTGGGCATAGTTCATTCTGTTTTGTTTTACTTGTTTTCCTGATCTGGTGTATGTATTCAATAATGTTGTAACTGCACAACATATTAAACCTTCTGATTTTTAAGGATTTATCCTTAACGAGGTGGATGCTTTTAGATTTACCCCGCAAAGACGACACTTCTTCACTCATGCTACCGTAATAATGTCTAATTATCCGATATGTTGTTTGCTCATCGTTTGAAATTTTATGTAGGAAAAGATAAAATCATAACATTGTCCCATGAAGCTTTAATTAAATTTGTAACATCGAAATAAAAAGGGAATGACAACACGTTAAATTCAATTATCTTTGTTATACAGCCGTCCACCTTGCTGAGATGTTGATCCCATTTTATACCCAAAATTTCCGTTTATCAAAAAAGATTACAACCAGAGCCACAACCAAACTAAGCTCAGCAAAACCGGGAAATATGGTTACACGAAATCTGTTCCTCGGAATGAAATACTTCCGAAATCCAAGTGTGTACATAAGACTAGTCTGCATTTAAGTACAATAAAGCAGGTTAAAACTCAACATATGACAAACATGAAACAAGAACACACGAAAATTACATGAGTACAAAAACTCGAACTAAAAGGCAATAAGGATCTGAGTATATCTAAAGAGTTCATGTCATACACCTACAGCACAACAAATGCAAACATAATTCCCTACAAGTATGGCTCTTCCAGGGAACAACTATATGCAGGGACGGAGCTAGAGAGAAAGCTGCCCTGTATTTATATTAAGAAAATCACGTAATATGTACAAAAACTTTATACAGAACCTAGTAAACTATCTTTTTTAGAATTCAAAACTCATAAACTCAAAATTATGGCTCCGGCTCTGACTATATGACAAAATGTCACAACGGCCAATGACTAGATATTATACCAAACCCAAAATGCCTGCTGGGTAAATTAAAAACAGAGAAGTAAGCTTTTACACAGAGTAAAACCCTCTTTGAAGAATTTAAGTGTTTTATCATGCTATTTATTTCTAAAGGCTCAAACTTGGTTGTTTCTATGACAATCCAGGATATGAAGTATGATGCACAATGTAAATCTATTTAAGCTTTTACCTGATAAATTCGGGAGAAAATAAATGTTTATGTAGGACAAACGGACGGCATCCAAGTGTGGGAGCACCTTTCAATAGGAGGGGAAGTTTTTCAGCGGAAGTCCTTTTTTTTTCTTTTTCTACTACAAACATATTCTTCCTAACTAGAAAAAACACATTAAAAAGGGCAGCCCGGTGCACTAAGCTCCCGCTATGCGCGGGGTCCGGGGAAGGGCCGGACCACAAGGATCTATTGTACGCAGCCTTACCTTGCATTTCTGCAAGAGGCTATTTCCACGGCTCGAACCCGTGACCTCCTGGTCACATGGCAACAACTTTACCAGTTACGCCAAGGCTCCCCGTCAACTAGAAAAAACACATTGAAATAGCTATATCCCGTGTGAAAGATTCCTAATGGAGCTCATGTTGGTTGCAGCAAAAGAGGTGTAAACCAATTCTTCTCCAGCCCATAAGGGCCTAGAATCATAGTGATTTTCCTCCCCTAAAACTTGAGTTTCACTTACTTTTTTTTTTTTTTTTGGGTTATGATATGTTGTCCGGGGCAACTTGTGCTCACCTTGACTTTTCCTCTGGGTCCCTACTACCTTCCACTAGTAGAAGTACCGGGTAACTCTACCTCGATAATTTAACTTGCTTAAACTATAAAATATAATACCTCAGCAACTATGGAATTGCCTTTGTAGATGGTGCAGGATCTTTTGAGGGCGGAACCTGTCATCTTGAGATCAGCCTCTGCACCTTCACCATTTTTATCACCAAGAAATATGTCAAACTCTAGTTTAGTAAATGTATTTAGCGTCCTATTCACACTAAACAACAACTCCTTCTCTTCAGTATCGCCTACCATAAAACCTTGCCATGATCCTTTCTACAACAAGAGAAAAGAAATAGCATCACACTACATGTTAGATTCAAAGTACTTAGAGAAAAGAGATTAGGAAGATAGACAAGATCATCTAAGAGGTGATGTCTATGCATTAAGATTATTTTATAGAATCTAGCTACGAAGTGTCTACAGAATCCTGGACACCTCTGAATTTTTAGTCAAGTCCAACTCAAAAAATTGCAAGTGCCAACAATAAACATCAACCCTAAAAGATTGCAATTCTAGTATCTTCTTTGAGGAAAGACCCCTCAGTACTGCACTTGACCACCTTAGAATGGACAATAACTGTGGTTCAGTGATAAGGACGCAACAGCTGAAGTGTGGTTTAGGCACTTATCATAAGTTCAAACTATGTCACTGATTGAAGCCTGGTATTTAAGTGAGAGCAGAGTAGAGGGGCGAGCTCATACACCCCCTAGTTCCGTACTTGTAGCTAATACCTCATCCAGATGTTCAGCAATCTTTTCTTTAGTAAGAAAACAAACAATGATGGGAAAACCTATCGCGCTGTGGCATATTCCCTGGTAAATCCACTTTTTGATTACTTGATTAACTCACTTTTTAGTAAGAAAACAAACACTGAATTGGAAAACCTATTGCACTGCGGCATAGTCCCCGGTAAATCTACTTTCTGATCACTTGATAGCTTCTAATAGGGCCAATAACAAGCACCATTAACATTATAACTCTACTATTTCCATTTGCACATAGAAAGGAACTTCGTTTTTGTATCTGTTCTTCCTAATGTAAATAGCTAAACATTGTCTCAACAAATTATATTCAGCAATAGAGAAAGCCAATGGCAACTATGCAAATGAGGGTATTAGCAGATGCATAATGAAGCAGTTTCTGATTATGGGAATGAGCTGACTATAAACTTTAGGTTTTTCAAGTTTTGCACGTAGGAATGAAGAACCTTTTAGTAATTAAGGGTGTGTTTGGTATGGAGGAAAATATTTTCCAATTTTTTCATATTTGGTTGGTCAAAATGTTTTGGAAAACATTTTCATTAGGAAAATAAGTTCCTTAAAAATGTGGAAAATGACTTCCCTAATGGAAGTAAGGAAAACAAGTTCCATAAGTGACATTTTAAGTTTATTGTCTCCTCCCGCCACCCCCACTTCCCACTCCCATAGTATTTTAGTCTTGGGGTAATATTTTTTGTTTACTTACCGAATATTAGAAAATAAGTAAGAAATTCACTTATTTTTTAAAAATGGAAAAGGGCCAAATATACCCCTGTACAATTGGAAAAGGGCTAAATATACCCTTCGTTATACTTTGGGTCTAAATATGCCTCTGTCGTTATACTATTGGTTTAAATATACCCCTCCTCCGTAAAAGTTGTTCATCTTGCACATCCTATCCTACTTGACACTGACATTTGATGAGGTGGACGCCACGAGGCATTGCCACCTCAAACCCATTTTACTCCTCCCCTCTTTCCACCAATAAAATTTCCACCCCTCCACGGCCATTGCCACCATTACCGCCATATAGTTAGAGCTCTGGAAAAATTTATCCTCCCAATCTCTTTCTATATTTCTATCTTATACTTCTGATATGTCGTAGTCCTGTTTGATTTTAGGTTCATTGTACCAATCAACTTTGCATCTTTTGTTGATTATGTTACCCGCTTTGTGAGAACTCAATTAACCTTGGATCTTCAATACAATATACATTAATTCCATTCTAATATGGTTTTTGCCCATTCTTACATGTTCTAACTAATAAAAATACTTCTTTAGATTCAGCACTCAAAAGATTCAAACTTGACAATCGGTTGAGGTGGGGCTGCTTTCTATAAATTAGGTCGTATGGTGCTGAGAGACAGAACCATATGTTATGCCTCCAGCATAGAGGAAACTGAGTAGAATGGAGGGAAAATTTCTACCTCCACATTATCTTTCAATCCCGCCTCCAATCCCAACAAGACATATATGAAGTATAAGATAACTGAAGTATAAGATAGAAATATAGAAAGAGAATTGGAAGGACAAATTTTTCTAGAGCTCTAACTATATGGCGGTAATGGTGGCAATGGTGGTGGAGGGGTGAAAATTTTAGTGGTGGAAGAGGGAAGGAGTAAAATGGGTTAGAGGTAATGAGGTGGCAATACCACGTGGCATCCACCTCATCAAATGTCAGTGTCACGTAGGATAGGATGTCCAAGGTGGACAACTTTAACAGAGAAGGGGTATATTTGAATCAATAGTATAACGACAGGGGCATATTTAGATCCAAAGTATAACGAGGGGTATATTTAGCCCTTTTCCAATAGTACAAGGGCATATTTGGCCCTTTTCCGTTTTAAAAATACATTTTATAGGAAAACATTTTCCGAGGAGAGCATTTTCCTTCATACCAAACACACCCTAATTCTTCCTAAATCAACAATAATAACAACAACAACAACCCAGTAAAATCCCACCAGGTGGGGTTTAGGGAGGTTAGAGTGTACGCATACCTTACTCCTACCTTGTACGGGTACGGAGGCTGTTTCCGATAGACCCCGGCTCAAGGAGAGATGTAAAAGCATCAGTAATAATAAACAGTAATGATCCTAAATTAAGGAGCTAAAACATAATTAAGTCTTCCTCAATTAAGCAGCTAAAACATAGTGTCAACAAATTAGGGACAGCAAAAGAGAAAACTTACAACTAATCGAACTAAGCGAATGAGGATATTATCCGATGCATCAAGAATTAGTTTCTGACTTTGGGTATTACGAGCTAATGAATCACGTGGTTGACCACGGTCAACTCTGAACAACAAATTTCCAACAGAATCAGTAAATTGGATATTTCCAACATCCCAAAATGACTTATATTTCTTCGATATAAAAAGATCAAATGGGAATTGCCCATCCGGCGGCCATTCTTCTGGCGTGGTAGTTGATCCCATCAACCACCTAAAATAAACTTAAATTGAAGACGAACTCAGTGAATTAATCTTGTATGTGCTGAAAGAATCAATTTTGTGTTACAATTGTAATAAAGAGATGGAAATTTTGGAGATGGTGGTGGCAATGACTGGTTTTTGCTTGGACAAGAATCAAACTGAAATTTGGAGGACTTTTTATTTTATAAATTTCTTCTGGCGTTAGAGGGACTAGAGGGAATATTTTATAAGCGAATATGGGAGATGATTAGTAAATCCGAAGTAGTATTTTATGGGGAAATTTTAATAATGTACAATTTAGCATATAAAATTATATTTGAGTAGCTATATTTTTAAATTACATCATGTATAGCCACTTTTTCATAATATAAAACATTATACAAAGATATACAGCTTTATGCATTTGGAGTAGATAAATGTATCAACTTTGTATAAAAGTGTATAATAATGTACAAGAGGTGTTTATATCGAAGAAAATTTAATTATATACAACAATATATAATATTTTTTATATTTTTCAATTGTAGTGAGGGTACAAATATACAATAGCCTTTTGAAGTGAGGGATATAAATTGGGCCATTTCGTGTAATTTTACAAACATGAGCTATTTCGAATAATTAATTTTTCTAAATAGTCATAGAGGGTTATTTTCCCATATTTTAATTTGGTAAAGATTAAAGAAATCAAGATAACCAAATGTGAACAATTTGATAAACATATTATTCGGCAAAAATATATTATTGTGCCAAAGCATAGCTCATAGCTGCTTGAAATCTCGTAAACTAAAGGGAAAGTAGTTATGGACTTATGGTAGTTCCCTTCATACAACAATATGCGACATGCTTATAATGTTTTTTTTTTTTTTTTAAACAATTGTATTTACTAATTTACCATATTCCATTGAAATTGTAGATTTTTTTGGGTCAATTAACTTTGTAGTCTTTTCCATATATAATTTTATATCTTTTTTACAAGAATCGTTTTGTTAATAAGAAATTTGGAATAATACACATATTTTTGTAAAATTACTTTCTTCTGTTCAAATTGTAAAGATATATTCATCCATATCCTTTTTACCAAAATGTATATTTTTTCTCCATACTTAATCCCCATCCCTTCGCCTATTTGGATGGTGCTAACTCGATCTAATTAGGTTTCACGAATATAACTATAAGCACTTTTTCCCCCTAAAATTTCAATAGATTTATTTGCATACACCACCACCACCAACATACTTAATGTAATCCTATAATGTTGGGTCTAAGGAGGGTAGAATATACGCACATCTTGCTCCTATCTTTAAGGGGTAGAGAAATTATTTTCGATAGACCCTCGGTTCAAAAGAAGTGTAATCAAAATAAGATAAAAGGAAAATAATGACAAAAAAAAAATCAAGATAAACAACCAGAGAGTAATAAAGAAGAATGTAGTACAATGTGAATACTAAATATTATTACTAAAGAAGTTACTGAACACTCGGCTACCTACTAACCTTTTAGCCGAATTCACGACCTCCGAACCTTCCTAGGGTTATGTCATCAGTTAGTTGGAGGTGTGCCATGTCTTGCCGCATCACCTCCCCTGATTTTTTTTGGCCTACATGTACCTCTCCTAACACCCAAAGCCAACCGCTCACGCCTCCTCACTGGTGCATCCATACACCTCCTCTTCACATGTCCAAATCACCTCAGCCTCACATTCCTTATCTTATTTTCCACGGAAGTCACTCATGGTGCATAACTTACCCTTCAACCTTGGTGACACCTTCCTGTCAAACAGAACCCTGGACGGGAGCTCCATTTCACCCAAATTTACATACGATTTAGATATTTATTTTGAAAAAATCTATTTAGTTTGATAAGAAAATTTCCAGAATGTCCATTTCTCGTATTACTCTTTATAAGAGATTTTCATTTTTTACCCACACAAAATTGTTTCATCTAATTCAAGTATAAAAAGTTACATTTACCCATTTCCTCATCACAAATCTTATCTCTAACAGGAGTAACAAATATCTTTTGATGACTTGTTAAGGCCTAAAAATTTGTTACTCGCGATCACCATATTGTACTCGACAGAACTCCCGAAACATCGCCGATCGACTTTCTTCCGGCAATGTCTGCAACTACCGTGAGTTCTTCTGTTCTGTCGAAGGATGCAAGCCCGTCATCAATAGGGCTAAAAGAAAAAAGTTCCGATCTCGCCGTGACACATTCAGTGAGTTCTAGGGCTATTTACCGTCAACCCTTTACTATTTGATTTCAGTCTATTTGGTATCTTAAATTTACAATTACTCATCGACAGGGCCACTCAAAAGACCATTGCTT
This sequence comes from Lycium barbarum, assembly GCF_019175385.1. Classification (NCBI taxonomy): domain Eukaryota; kingdom Viridiplantae; phylum Streptophyta; class Magnoliopsida; order Solanales; family Solanaceae; genus Lycium; species Lycium barbarum. Next base: position 168,173,577 of record NC_083337.1, read on the forward strand.
GACTTTGCTAAGCTTTCAATTGATGATTCGTCTTCATGCAGAGGTATGTTATAAAATGTAAAATCAAATAATAATAAACATAAAAATACGAGAACGTCCACCAGTATTTTCTCAACTTGAAAAACAAAAGAATTCAATAAATAAATATTACATAATATTCTTTTACCTATTTATAAAGTGTTGTTGTCAGTTGAATCTTTTTGGACAAGCATGATTCCACCTTTTTTTTTTTTCTTTCGACTTTGCTATGAAGAACGTGGAAATTCACAGTAGTTTAGGATGCAAGGATGTAATATATACCTTTAAGTTTTGATTATAAATTTAAAATTATACTCAAGTTAGAGTTGGTTTAGAGTAAATTAAAAAAATACTTTTCCTAATAATATTATAATTTAGACTAAAAATCTGTTAAATGTTTTTTTTTGACCTTTTTTCAATAATTAAGAGTATAATATTAGACCAATATTCAACTAGAGGGCGAAATTATTCAATTTTGAATGAGTAGTAAATTTGACCCTTTATTTCTCACTCCGCCCATTTCCTCGCTAAAATATGCCACCAAATTATGAGATAGTTGCAATTTTGGTCCCTCAATTTTTTAATTTATTCCTTGTGAATATTTGGTTAAGCGTATTTAATCTTCAATTAATTCTAATATGTGTTTTTGATCATTTATATAGGAATATTACTCTAAAATATGGATTGTATAGTAGTAAAAAATTAACATAATACATCAAAATGGTTTAGCACTTAAAAATTCATTAACAATGTGAAGTGGACATACAAATTAATTGAAGGTTAAATGTGCTTAACCACTAATCACAAGGACCAAAACTAGAACTTATCAATATAGGAGGGACTAAAATTGCTAAATTTATACTCGGAATCGCGGAAAATAAAATTGAAAAAAACGCACTCACAATCACAATATATAACTCGAAAGTGTGATATATTCGCAACTGACTTTCTTTCCGGCAACAATGGCTGCAGTCGCCGGCGAGGGTTCTTCAGTTCCGTTGAAGGAAGACAAACCGGTCATTGTTAGGGTTAAGAGAAAAGCATTCCAGTCTCGCCTTGACGCTTTCTGTGAGTTACTAGGGTTTTGAACTTTGCTATTTTCACTTTATTTCCAACCTTAGAGATTTTCAAATTTTCTAACTGTTGTCCTCTGACAGGGCTAGAAATCAATGAGAGGCCACTCAAACGACCATTGCTTGACTTTGCTAAGCTTTCAATTGATGAGTCTTCGAGTAAAGGTTTGTTAAATATACAATAGTTAACACTTTTAATTTTTAGTATGAAAATTCGGACATTGTTTTTCTAAACTGAAAGATACTTCTATAGTTAAAAGCAGAATTAATGGTCAAAAACACACTGAACTATCACTTGTTCCCTTTTCCTACATAGATAGTGATAGTTCAAGTAGGAAAAGCGATCATGTGATAGTTGGGGTGTGAAACTCACAAAAAAGCTGACACTTCAGGTGTGTTATTGACCATTATCTTTTAAAAGCATTCAAAAAATGTTTGATAAAATTTTTAGTTAAAGACAAAGCTGGGTTGAGGGAGGATTATCTCGAACATATCTGCTGAAATAAGTAATTGGTTACTTTGTGGATTCCTGATGTTTATTGTAGTTGAAGAGGCAACAAATGCTGTTGTATGATGGTAACACACCAGGTCTTTTTATTTTTTTGGTTTTTTCACTTTTATGTACTAATAATTATTTTCAGTAGATGAATTGAAGAGCAGAAAGGTACTTGTGCGACATGTGGAGACAGTAACTAGCTCAGAGGTCACTGTTGATATCCTGAAGTCTTTTGTGGTAAGTGTGATATATTCTACATTTTTAACTTTCTCATGTACACAACATATTTTTCGAGTAATATGCTTGAAGTGTGAGATTTTGTAACACTTGCATTATCAAGCCATAACTTTTAGAAGGGTCTCTTGGTTGCACGTGCTATTATTTAACTAGCTTGTTTCTCACTCTGATAGTTAGCTACTATTAGTTTTCTAATAGCTGTGTTTTAGCAGTCGGATCCAGCAGATTTGTCAGAAGTCAAAGAGAAATCTGAGATAAGGCGAAGTTTTAGGACAGAAAAGGTAAGCTCTTTCTTGATTACTTACAGACATGTGCATAAATGTATAAGAAATCTGCATCACTCAGAGCTTCAGTCTAATTATAAATGACGAGTGTATGTGCTTAATGTGGTATGTGCAGAAACAAGCTGAACTACTTGCCAAGGCTAAGCAAAAGCAAGAGGTATTACCAGAGTTCTATACCATCAGATCTTCTTATCTATAATAATTCAATATTTGTTTCACTGTTATTACACAGAAGATGGTTATATTATGTGGAGTTGTTTATTGTAGCTACATTCGTGGATGGAATCTTTCCTTTTTTACTAGCTAATAACATTTTGGCCACGCAGTGTGTAACTTGCTATTCTATGTTTTATTTGTGGATTTTTTTTTCTCCAATTCATCTTTCGTATTTATTTCTAGTGAGGGAGGTCATTATGCTGATAGAAGAACAATTGTAGGAATAAAACAGAATTGCTTGAAGTGATTTGTCGTTCTAATAGGAGTAATAATAATAGTAATGTTAACTGACAAAAAGAAAAAGAGAGAAATAATACCAACTGACATTCTTAATGCCTTTCGATGACATATTCAGAAAAAAATTGGAATACCTAAAGAAGGGAAGATGATTATACTTGAACAGATCTGATTATATTGATATGAGGAAACAAAACTATCTATAAGAACAGTTTACATGACTATCTATCTGAACAAACAAGCAAGTGGAACTATATATATTCCTTTCAATCTGATATATTTCAGCTAAGGAATAGTATACAGAGTATTGTGTGTGTGGAACAGTGGATGAAGAATAAACATTTCTTTAGTATATTACAGTGCGGTCATAAGCTTCAATGCCCACTCTCAAACAAAGTTCTAACCTTTTTAACTCTGCATCTGTAGGTGCTTGTTGCTAAATCTAGCTTATGAAGGTGTATTGGTAGTTAAGGAAGTCCGCGTCTGAGTTGCTATTAGTTGCTGCATTCTAGAACTTTGTGTTTGTGATTGAATTCAATGGCACATATTGGGTTCTGAAGTTTGTGCAGAAAGTGTCACCCTTGCTCTTTTCTTTATTATGATAATATCAAAATTGATTCATGCTATTAACCTTGGGTTTCAAGTGGTTTTAAATACCTTAGTAGTAATTCCTTGTTTGTTAGAGTTACTTATCTTTTCTCCTAATTAAATGCTTCAAGGCCTTTTACGATTTAACTTATCATGCTCTTCCCTCTTTTAGGATTTGTCAAAAAGTGCCCGATTTGAGCAAATATGGAAAAGCAGAAAACAAAAGAGAGAACTAAGGCACGACGAAGAGCTGAGTGAGATGTGTCAACTATATGATGTTATTCGTGTTGATACTGAAGAAAAAAGCCATGAAGTGCAAGAGGAGTAAGTGTTATTGTCATTACATGCTAGCTTTTTAAAGTTACTGTTATGCAGTGTTATCCTTTTCCTTCACGAGTGAAAAAAAAAGCTGGTTTTATGACGTCTATTCAGGACTACTGAGCTCGAAGATCACAAGATGATGTCCCAATATTTGCCTCTTTTACGAGAAGTCATGCCAAGTGCTGCTGAAGAAATTGAGTCAGAAATTCATAATTACATGTCAAACCAAGGTCCTATATTGCTTGTCTTTTTTCCAGGGATTTTTTTTCTTTCAAATTCAACATCATGATTTGCTTTCCCCGGGAACAGAATCCCTATAGCTTCATCAGTTTGAGAAATTTCTTCATCTTATTTCATATTCTGAAACAAAATGAAATGGTAGAAATCCTCATTCCCGAGTCTGTGGAAGGGTCACTATTGTGGGTTTGGGCAAATGGGCAATGGAACATACTGTCTATGTTCCATGTTTACTGTTTACTGTGAGTTTATTGAAAGTGTTGCTAATTGCCGTGCAGCATTTTCAGATGGTTATGTTTATGATTATTATGCTGTTAAGAACAATACCAACACTGACGAGGATATTGCTAGCCCTTTCCCATTGTAAGGATTCATACAACAAAATAGTTTTTCTTCAGATGGTACTTTTTCCTTTTAAATTCTTACTAAAATAGTTGATGTGGTTGTTTTAGGGTACAGGTTGATGAGGATGATGACTACTATGATGGTCCTGATCATTCAGACTACGAATCGGATGATTCCAATGGTCATATATCCCTTGCCTTCCATCCCCTTTTGGTATCATTTGTTATTTAAGGTGCTTTTTTTCAGACATGGTTTAGTAATCAGCATTTTTGGTCTTCAGCTGAACATAATCCCTGGAATGATTATCCTGATGAAGAGGAATCTGAAGATGAGGATGAAGATGGAACCCAGTCATCAAGTGACGAGTCAGAAGTTTTAAGCAGCACTTCTCAGGAACAATATGGATCTGAAACTGTTGGTGTAATTTCTTTTCAAAATGAGGATGTGTGCCGCGAGGACTGGTCAGATTATGCAGATCCAATCCTGGACGGTGGTATAGATGGTGAGTCCGATGGTGAAGCTTTCGGTGATGATTATGATGATGAAGACATGTGGTGACCATCACTACATGCCCTGTTTAATTTCTCATCAAGTACACCTATTTCGTGCATAACTGTGTATGTCTCTTCAGATTATAGTTACCTTCCGTTGTGAATGCCATCTAGTTATATTTTTTGAACTGGCTATTTCTGCTATCTAGGTTGCCAGCTGATCAAATTTAGTGTGATTGGGCAAAAATATTCCCCTAACTTGCTAAAACAAATCTCGCCAGTATTGTAAATGTCATTTTGGTTTCCAATCCCAAGTACACCATAACTTAGTTGTCTAGTTTCAAATTAAGTTTGGCAAACTGGTATCGGAGTGCGAGTTACAGTCTACACTTATAAAATTTGATGGATAGCAGGCTGGATATAATACATGAGGTATAACAGTTTCAGGTTCTCTCAAATATAGTTTTGGTCCTTGTGCTTTCCAATTGAGCACATTTAGCCTTCAGGGTTCTAATACATGAGGTATAACAGTTTTCTATATGGCTGGTACATGAATAACTCAACTTTTTTACCTTGCTTATGCATAAACAAAACACTTGGTGTTTTGATTGGGAATAAAAAAAAATGGAAAAGGGCCAAATATGCCCCTATACTATTGGAAAAGGGTCAAATATACTCTTCGTTATACTTTGGGTCTAAATATACTCCTATCGTTATACTATTGACTCAAATATATCCTTCTCCCGTTAAAATTGTCCATCTTGGACATTTTATCTTATGTGGCAGTGACATTTGATGAGGTGGATGCCATGTGACATTGCCACCTCGTCACCCCTAACCTATTTTACTTCTCCCCTTTTCCACCACTAAAATTTCCACCCCTTCACCGTCATTGCCAGCATTCCTACCATATACTTATAGCTCTAGAAAATAAATTTGATTTTCTGCTCTAAGTATATCATGACTATAATTTTAATTGGCATCAGAAGAAAAATAGTGGATCCTTCTTTACGAGAACTCGTTGCTCTTTGCTAAAAAGTCTACCCATAGTTTGTTTAATCTACTGGTTAATCTTTTGTTTTTATGCTGAAGAAGATAACGCAGGGATAGTAGATAAAACCCAACAATTAAACTCATTTACAGAGTGTTTTTTTTTTTTTTGCCTGAAGTTTCTATCAATGTCAGGGTTTTTCTTGCGTCTCAAAAAATTAATTTGTGATTTTTCAATTTATTTAATCTTTTATTATTAGATTGTGAAAATTTAATGATTGAATTATATGGACAAAAGTATCAATTAGCAACAGAAGAAACCTTGGTGTGAAGTTGAATCTGGTAGAAAGAATAAAACTAGAACGGAGAGGAAGAAGACAAAGTGAGAGAGAATTGGGTAGCAAACGAAATCCTTCAAAAATGAATTTGATTTTTTAGAGCTGTAAGTATATGACGGTAATGGTGGCAATGGCGGTGAAAGGGGTGGAAATTTTAATGGTGGAAAAGGGGTGGAGTAAAAAATGAATTAGGGGTGATGAGGTGGTAATGCCACGTGACATTCATCTCATCAAATGTCATTGTCACGTGGAATAGGATGTTTAAGGTAAACAACTTTAATGAAGGAAGAGTATATTTGAGTCAATAGTATAACGACAGGAGTATATTTGGACCCAAAATATAATGAAGGGTATATTTAGCCCTTTTCTAATAATACAGGAGTATATTTGACCCTTTTCTGAAAAAAAAAATCAAGGTAATAGACACCTAGTTTGGCCGTCAAAAGCAATAACTAAATTACATGTCAAAACTAAAGTTGCAACTTGCAAACATCACATCAGTAACTGGGAGCAGCAGATTTGTCTCGGTAGAAAGAGATTAATTAATCAATAGTATAGAATTATAGACTCTGGCTATGCTTTTACTATTTAAAAGAAAAAGAACAAGGACAGTTTGAAAATATATGTGGCCCGTCATTTTCAAAACAGAAAAGGGTACAAAATGCTTTTAAACTGTGCGAAATAAATAAAAACATTCTCCGTTCGTAATTTGATCCAAGAATATTCTTTAATTAGATGAAATTGAATAAAAATACCCCTATTATTACTAAATTCGGTCAAAAAAGCCCTTTTCCTAATAAACATATTGTTTCTTTTCTTTTTAAACACATTATTTAAAAAAAAAAATAGTTTTAAAGAAACATTTTCATTTAAAATATCTTTACCTAATAAAAAAGTGGGAGATAATTTTGTTTGTTCTTAATCTCATTTTATCAATTAAAAGAAAATCACCCCATGTACTTTTTTAACTGATAATATACACTATATATATAAGATCATAATAACCACATAATTAATCTTCATTTAGATAACGATAACATTAGTTTTCCTAATAAAATAGATTTTTTTTTTTTTTTAATCTTTTCCGAATTGAAGTAGGATAAGGATTTGCTGATATAATCCTTGGATTTAAAGTTAAAATGAAAAAGGTCAACAATAACTCCATCGACGATATCTTAATGATATTTTGTGATTTGAAGCAATGTAATAACTTTTCTTGTTTTATGGCATTATGATTGTTGTATTTAACTTTAAAACCAAGGATTATGTCAGCAAATGCTTATCCTACTTCAATTCGGAAAAGATTAAGAAATAAAAATATTTTCTATTTTATTAGGAAAAAGAATTTTATCGTTAATAAATTATAATTTGTGATGGGGTCACTATGATCTTATATGTATTAGTTATATTATTAGTTAAAAAGTACATAAGGTAATTCTATTTTAATTGATAAAACGAGATTAGAGTAAAAGAAATTACTTCCCACTTTTTTATTAGTTAAAGGGATTTTTAAAAGAAAAGAAACAAGAAAAGGTTTTTTTAAAAATAATATTTTTTTATAAAAATAATGTGTTTATGTTTATTAGGAAAAAGACATTTTTGACCCAATTAAGTAACAATAGGGGCATTTTTGTTCAATTTCGTATAGTTTAAGGGCATTCTTGGACCAAACTATGAACGGAGGACATTTTTGTTCATTTCACATAGTTTAAGGGTAATTTTGACCCTTTTCCGTTTTAAAATCCAACTATAATAGGGTAAAAACTTATTCATACCGGGCGATTACATCAAATAATATCAACCTTACTATAGTTAAGTAATTTCTCAAAATAAAAATATATGTTAAAAAAATGTATATGTTAACTAGTCATGATTAATTTTTCACCATTGGTAGGTTAAAAGTTTAACGCAGAGGATGATAAACATTATATTTTTCCAATCTTGAATCAATGATAAGTAGTGAAAAAAAAAAATTTGGAGTCCCAAAAGTCCAGGATCAGATTACACTCTGCAGTTACTTTGAACATGGGGAAAGGTTTAATTAATTGCTTGAGAAATCCAGAATTATCCATTCACATATAACAGTGATTAGTGAATACTGATTTTTGTAGTTGACTTGTTGAATTTACCAGAATTATCTATTATAGGCTAGGCCTACCAATCGAAGGACCATTAACTTCCATACCCCATGGGAGGAATTATATTCTGATGACTCCACCATATAATTACGTACATAATAACTATGATACAACCAATATCATCAATATTACTGACAAAGCCAACAAGTAATATGATCAGCTACCAGAAAATCATATATCAGTACGGCCCTTTTATTATGATAACTATTTGCCAAGATATAGGCTCTTAGTATATATGTGGTGGATTCATACTACTGCAAGAAAAAAGACATGCATCCAATGTCTTATGTCCTAGTTTGGTGGTCAATGAAATGGATTAAGAACACATGAGATCTTTGGTTCATATTTTAGCAGAGACAAAAAATATTAGGTGATTTTTTTCTCATCTGTTCAAGACATGGTAGACAGAGTTACTTGGTATCAGTGTTGGTGGAAGATAGCAGGTAACCCATGAAATTAATCGAGATGTGTACTAACCGACCCAAATACCACCATTATAAAATGTATATAGTATCATTCTTTATTGAACTTACTAAACAGGGAATGTTGTCGGACTAGTGTCGCATAGGATGACGTAGATGGATTATCTGGTTATTCTAGTTTAAGGAAAGAGTTTATCCCATAAGGTAGAAAATGGGAATTTAAGTAAAAAAGGGTTTAACTTTGACACACAATATAAACGAATTTCTGCACTGTCGATCACCAGATAATTACATGTATCTACCTATAATAAGCAGAATTAGTAATCTAAAAAGTTCAGACAAAACAATATATCAACAGGAAAAGAAAGAAAAAAAAAGAGCACAAAATTAAAAGTATACGAAATAATTAGGTCAGCATGACACAAGAAACATGAATTGATTGAATTAATTGAATGAAAGATGATGTTGGATAGTCATCAAATCAGTACTGATGTTTTCTTGACTGGAATGATTTTGTTGATATATATCACTATCAGATGAAGTATTATTTCGGTGCCTCCCCTTCACACGAGCAACAAATACAATATGCCATGTTGAAAACAGCCTTGTAAATTCTAAACGAGAAAATTTATGTCAAACGAACATGAAATGGAAAAAAGGGAAGAGGAATGCATCTATAAATATCGAAAATTACAAGAACAATAACTTTGACGAAACTATTATCATGTAATCTAAGAGTCTCACATGCCACAGTGCCATATAAAGGTAAACAAAACTTACTAATTTTTTTATTGCTACTAAAACTAATTAGTAATTATTATCCAGAAACAGATGTCTTGTTAGAATTTATGGACTTGCATATGTAGCCTATAAGGTCGGGGTTCAACTGAACTTCAAACTTTGGACGCGGAGCCTAAATTTATGTGTAAAAAATTATTAAAATTGCAATAAATAGTAGATATGAACCCCTAACTTTAAAAATATAATGGGTTCAATGCTAGAAATTCATAGATTGAACCCATAAAATTTAAATCCTGGATCTGCCTCTGCTTGAATCCAATAATTGTCGACTATTTGTTACGATAAAGGGTTTGATTCACAAAGTAAGGACTTTTATGTGTCGATAGCTAGATGTAATTTCTAATTTTATGTTGGTTAAATTAGAAATAAGAAAATTATGTGTAATCATAAATAAGATTATGATCTTCAAATCACACATACTATTTTTTTATATATATATTTCATGGTTAGAAAATAGAGAGCCGTTTAAATAAAATCCATGCATCTAAATTTGGAAAATCAGAGACCATAAAATGAATTCTAATTTTAGAAGTTCTATGACTTGAAGTATATATGCTCCAGAATCTGGCTTATTTCTTGATAATTTGAGTGACGAAACCAGTATCATGCAATCTAAGTCTCACATGCCATAGTGCCATACTAAGAAACAGATTTTTTTCCATCTCTATTAGAACTAACTAATATCCAAAAACAGAAGTCAATATTCCAAAGAAGAATGAATAAATCAATGTGAGCCTAACAAAGTTAAAGAGTCCAAGGCTCTTCACACACTTGGTTAATTAACCAAACTGCAAAACAGATTGTTCCCTCTTTGATATTGCGTTTCCAACAAATTTTATACTCCTCTGTTAAGTATTTCACATCACAGCCGCAACATTTGCAAAGTTTTCATACTTCTAAAATATACGCAATTGTAATCAGCCTTTAATGGCCCCCAACCTTATTTGGCGGCTTCTAACTCTACACATCTTCTATTTCTCCTGGCACCACATCTTTTTTATAACAGTGATGCAAGGATCAATTTATGCATACATTGATTATTTCATCGAGTGTCTGTTATCTTTCACCAGGATATACAGAGGCACAATCAAAATTTGAAATTTATGTGTTGGGGATTCTAGTCCATCTAAGTTAGTGGGTTCTAAATTAATAATTTGTACATATTAAATAAATATTTAAGTTAAATATAAGATTTGAACCAAAGTTACTGGATTCAATCGAACCCGTAAACGAAGCTCTAGCTCCGCTCCTGAGGACATGTACATGGTAATTTGAATCATCCATGCTTAGACATATAGAAGAGATTAGCTAACATTTTTGTTGTCTCTAGTAGGATTTAAACCTGTTTGGATCGAAATAATCGGGCGTCACGCGGAAGCTAACTATTGTAAATCTTGAACGATGATAAATTAGACAACAAAGAAAATATAATAAAAAAATAATATGTTAATATAATTTGGTCAATTAACCTACATATGAAAAAATAATCCTAAAAAGCATAAAAATATTCCTCACTTTATAGAGGTCCAAAATTTTTCTCTCCAAGAAAGAAGTTACCCAAATATGAAATATTAAAATTTTCCTTTTGAAAAAATAAAACTCAATATGGTAAACTCTTCGCCCTTCGTTCAAGAAAAGGTAAAAATTCAAATATGGTAAAGAAAATCAGGGCAAATCCCCTAGAGAAACTAGGCTTCATAATTTTCTCCACTTCGTTGACCTAAAAAAAGGTGAAGATGCAATATAAACGTACGACCTAAAGAAAATTTTGGGTCATTTTTGCTGCTATTCAACAATAATTTTACATACAGGTGCCAATTTTATTTTTACCCGATTTACATAGTATATACAATTTTTCAGTAAAGAAATTTAATTGAACACTCTTTAATACATGTAACTCAGGCCCTGCCTCCTGCCAACCACATTTTCCATATAAACCAGTTTCACCTTCCCATCCCATCTATAAAAGCTGTTCAAATCCTTCTTTTTAATTACTCATTAAGCTTCAGACATCTTTAGTTCTTTCCTAACGCAAAAAAAAAAAGAAGAACTCAAATGTCTAAGCAATGGATGAACCTAGTTGGAGCATTATGGTTACAGTCTATGGCTGGAACAAACACAAATTTCCCAGCTTATTCTTCTCAAATAAAAAAACTCCTATCCATATCCGAAGTTCAACTCAACAACTTAGCTTTTGCTTCTGATGCTGGAAAATTACTTGGTTGGTTTGCTGGAATTGCAGCTAATTATTTACCCCTTTGGCTAGTTCTTTTAATTGGTTCATCACTAGGATTAATTGGCTATGGGGTGCAATATCTTTTTCTTACAAATCACATACACTCTTTATCCTATTGGCATGTTTTTTCCCTCACTTTTTTGGCTGGCAACAGCATTTGTTGGATCAATACTGTTTCTTACATAGTATCGATTCAGAATTTCCCGTTGGATAGACAAGTTGCTGTTGGATTATCTACTAGTTACTTAAGTTTAAGTGCCAAGATTATTACAGACATAGTTGATGTTATTAACGTTTCCACCTCGAGTGACAGGGCTAAAACTTATCTCCTTTTAAACTCTGTTTTGCCCCTATTTTTTGCCATTATTGTTGCACCACTAATTCGTGAGACTAAGGTTGAAAAATCAAGAAAATTATCAGCTGGATTTCGAGTGATGTTCGTTATAACGCTGGCAACGGGGACTTATGCTGTGATCACTAGCATGGGGTCCGGGAATACGAAATTGTTACCAAGATTGTTGATTTTAATGGGAATGGGGATTTTTTTAGTACTTCCAATATTGGTCCCACTGAGTGAAAGAATCAATGAACATTGGCATGGAAAATGTTGGATAAGGAGAGATCCAAGAATTTGTGATTTAAGTAATTTGGAGGAAGAAATTAGAACACCACAAGAGGAGATTAATTCTGGGGTTAATAAAGAGGATAATGATGTTGGATTTTCTGTAAGGGAGGAAATTGGAGCAAAAAAAATGTTGATGAGAGTGGATTTCTGGTTGTATTTCTTTGTATACTTATTTGGTCCAACATTGGGTTTGGTTTATTTGAATAATTTGGGACAAATTGCTGATACTCGTGGATGCACTGCCACTTCTTCATTGGTTTCATTATCGTCTTCATTTGGTTTCTTTGGTCGCCTTCTTCCTTCACTCTTCGACTATCTTTTCTCCGGGTAAAACAATCTCTCTAAATAGGAGTATTTATTTTTCATTATTTGGCATTTGAAATTTACTGGTCCGACTAATTTAGATTCATATCATGCTCCTTACTAGTGGCGAAGTCAGAAATTTCGCTAAGAATATTCAAGGTTTAATATATATATATATATCAAAGTAACTTTTGAATTTTATAGACAACATAAATTTCTATGTATATTAAGTAGTACTTTGTTTTCATGGAAGTGTGTTTAGTTTACTAAACACCCTTCACTCTGCTCCCTACCAGAAGTTGAAGCTCAAACCGGAAACATTTAGTATTGAGAAATCACATCTATTGCCACAGTGTTAGGTGTATGTGAACAAAGTCTTATAGGTGTTGGATACTCTTAATAATGTTAGATCTTTTGGGAAATATCGTGCGAGTTTGACCCCAGGGGCGGACCCATGTGTAAAGTTTGGGTGCTCCGGCACCCATTAAACTTAATCACAGAATGTATAATTGTATAGAAAATATAAAGGAAACAGATATAAATAGTTAATAGAGCACCCCCGAACTCAAAATTCCTGGGTCCAGCACCCCCGAACTCAAAATCCTGGGTCCGCCTTTGTTTGACCCAAAGCGAACAATATCACGTCATGTTAAGAATATTATTGAATTGTTTTAACCCAACACACCACACTTCTTGCTGGTTCTCCCTTCATGTTTTTCATTATCTAGCAAAATATATTTACTGATCGGACTAACTTTAATTCACGTCATGGGGTCAATTAGAACTTAGAAGAAAAATGTTCCACACCCAAGAGTTTCATTCATTTGCGAAGATTAAATCTGACATTGAGAGATGGGCATCTATTGCACCACACTTCTTGCTAGTTCTTTTTTGATTTTAATGCAAAATTGATTCTTGAAAGAATATTAGTTGGTAAAATTTAAGGAGCCGCTTATATGGTTGTATACGTGCAAGATATTAATGTGTGTGTTAATATGGGAACGCCCGAGTATAATCATCACCATTCATTTCTTTTTTCTTCAGAAATTTTAATTTAGACCGAGTATCTCATGCATTAAACACTAAACAAATATCAGCACGAGTAATAACTTAGTTTGGTAAGGTACGTACTTCGTGTTCTTATTGTAAGCACAAAAAGATTATAAGAATTGCCTGGTTTTAAGCAACACAAATGTCAAATCAAATAATACTGACTGGATATTTCAATTTGGATTTATGACATATTTCAATTTGGATTTATGACACAAAAACTAATGTGTTTCTCTTGAATTTATGCTTTTCTCAAGCACAAATGTCAAATCAAATAATATCTGACTGGATATTTCAATTTGGATTTATGACACAAAAATTAATGTGTTTCTCTTGAATTTATGCTTTTCTCAACTTACTTTATGGATAGTTTATATGATGGTTGAAATTTCACCATCATGCATATATACTCAAAGCATGTCTTAGCCCAAATACTGATTAAAGTATATATATGTCTAACCTTTCCATTTATATACTCGTGTCAATCTCTATATTAAAAAATAACTAGGTCTCTAAACCCGTTTTACAAAAAAGTTTTAAGTTAATGTAGACATATATACATTGAAAATATAAAATATTCTTACTAGTTATTAGTACTATATTTTTTCAGTTACCCTATCAATTTGATGTATAGAGTTACTAGGTGTAGGCATATAACTTGACCTGATCGTGTAAAATTTCTCTTTTTAATGATGAGTGATCATCGTGGACCATGGAGGCCAAATCTAAAAAACATTGTTATTGGTTTATACCTCTTAGGGTAGGTTATTATTATATTTTTTAGGTTAATCATATCATTGTTATTATGAAGAGTTATGCATTATTACAATATCAATTTAATAGGGTAGTGTAAAAAGTCTATATATTGTCAGTGCGCAAACTGAAACTTGTATGTTGTTTATTTCAGGAGTAAATATGCAATATCAAGACCAGCTACCATAGCAGTGATACTAGCCCCAATGACAGGAGCTTTCTTTTTGCTACTCAACAGTAGTCACATTGCTCTCTATATCAGCACAGCTATAGTTGGGATTTGCACAGGAGCCATTACTTCTATTTCTGTTTCGCAAACCACTGAGCTTTTTGGGACCAAGAATTTTGGTGTTAATCACAATATTGTGGTGGCTAATATCCCAATTGGTTCGTTTTTATTTGGGGACTTAGCAGCTATGCTCTACAGAAGACAAGGAAATTCAACATCAACTAATGATGGAAGTTGTTCGGGCATGAAATGTTTTCAGACAACTTTTGTTATATGGGGTTGTCTTTGTTTCCTAGGAACTTGTTTGGCTTTTATTCTTCATACAAGAACTCAAAAATTCTATAGACAGTTACGTGGAGGAAATTAAACTAGTAGGAGTTACATATAGTATTAACTTATAGAGTTACTTACCTTATACTAGCTTATTGGACAGTACAAACTGAGTTTATGAAATTGTTTTTTTTAGTACGTTATTGTCACGTTGTTTAGTAGTTAGATGTAACATCCATGTATACCTACGTACATAAATTCAGATATGATGTAAAAAAAATGATTTTCTAAACAACAATGTACTATGACATAAATGGCATTTCACCGAATGAATTTTTTTGCCGAATGATCTATAGTGATGATTCTCATTTTGATCATTGGCGGATGCACCTTAAAGGTTGACATAATACATAAACAGTCCCTTAAACTTGGCCTCAGCCGACAAGTATGCCCCACAACTTTGAGTGTTCACAAGTAGACACCTTAATTTGTATAAAGTTGAACACGTGAACACAAATGCTTACGTGGCACTGACGTGACCCTCCAAAATTTATGTGCCACGTCAGCATTTGTGTTCACATGTTCAACTCTAGACAAGTTGAGGTACCTACTTGTGCACACCCAAAGTTGGAGGGCATACTTGCCAGCTGAGACCAAGTTTAAGGATCTGTTTATGTATTATGCCTTAAAGGTTTCACTTGACATCGCTACGCAAAAGAGTATGTAAATATTATTTTCTGATAAATAATATATGCATATATGAAGTAATTCAGCACCATTTAAATATGATACAAATAAATGTCAGTTCGGAACAGGAAATTAATACACTCAAAACTAACATCGCCTAGATCCAAACTTAATTGCAAGACTGTAACAATGTGCCAACAATGTTCAAAATTCTGCGTACACATCTAATTCTGATTTGGCTAGGTAAAATCGAGAACAGAATCTCTAGTGAAGGATTTATCGATGATGAAAAATTGTTAGAATAATACAAAGAAATTCAAATAGAGAATTCAAATTTAACGTATTAGAATTTCAGGTAGGTATGAACCTTAAATAAATTGTACCAATTCAGTGCCAACTGCATTTTTCATGAAAGCAGCTTTAGGGACCCAATAGTAAGACCATATTCAAGTTCCCTGTCCATGGCTTTAAAAATGATGAAGGGTACGTGTAAGGCTAATCATGTTTTACGTAATACGTATGATCATTATAGAGAAGAAAATTGGAATCCGTTTGGCCATGTCATTAATTCAAAGATATTAAAAAAAAAATTATAAGAACTAGTTTGTGTTACAATTTACATTCCATCTATATTATGCTTTACATTAATGATAAAATATTTTACTTTACTTTTATTCTAGAATATTTATTTTGCTTCTAAGTCTAGGATCTACATTAATTACATAATATTTAGTTTCCTTCTAGTTTAGAATCTATAAGGAGAATAACATATTTCCATTTGTTTTATTTCTCTATAAATAGTGATTTAGTCTATTAATTTCAATGCAAGAAACAATGCAAGAATCAATACAATAAGTTATCACTCTTTATCTCTTAGATCTTTTCTCTCATTTTTTTCATTCGATATCAGTTTGACCATATTAATTTGGGAATCATATTTAACTAGCTATAGCTAGTGGTTTAAACGTGTCAATAACACTTTTTGTCCCTTAATTGTGGATAAATTTTAATCTTTACAATATTTGACTGAACACATGTAACCTTCAATCACTTGAAATGTGCGAATTGATCCCGTATGAATTTATTCACAATTTTTCAGTATTATTAACAGTTCCATGATATAAGGAAACGTTTGGACATGGTTTCAAACCATGGTTTGAAATCATGTGTGGACATTTAATTTGGATATCTTAAGTTGTATTTTCTCTTATAGACATAAAAACCCACAAGTTGTGAAAACTATCAAAACATTCCTAATTCTTATACAATCTTACCAAATGAGCAAGTCATAGTTCATAACAAAATTAATACGCTACTAGAAGACCTTTCTAAAAAATATAACATCAATTGATCAAACTTTAGTTCAATAAAAACAAAAATTTAACATGAATAGTAATGTAACTACTCTTTAGTATAATTCTCCCACACGGTAGACATAAATAAATGTTAGTGGAAGTTAATGAGGTTGGTAAATGGCTGGTGGGAGTAATTGTTAAAAATATTTACCAACTTATAAGTCTTTTTTTATAAAATATAAATTCATGGGTCAAGTTTTATATCTAATTTTTTTGAAATCATGAGATGAAATGCACGTTCAAACGCTGGTTTTATCTCATGGTTTAGTAGACGTTTGGACATGCGGTTTGAAATCATGGTTTCAAACCCCAAATCATCCAAATAGGCATGATTTGGGGTTTCAAAAAATTTGACCCATAAGTTGGTAGATATTTTTAACAATTACTCCCACCAACCATTTACCAACCTTTATTTATGTCTACCATGTGAGAGGATTATATTAAAGAGTAGTTACACATGTTAAATTTTCTTTTTTATTGAACTAAAGTTTGATCAATTGATGTTTTATTTTTTAGAAAGGTCTTCTAGTAGTGTACTAATTTTGTTATGAATTATGACTTGCTCATTTGGTAAGATTGTATAAAAATTGAGAATATTTTGATAATTTTCATAACTTGTGGAGTTTTTATGTCTATAAAAAAATTCAAATTGCACGTCCAAACATGATTTCAAATGATGTTTTCATCTCATAATTTCAAACTATGATATCAAATCATGTCCAAACGGGTCCTAAGTGAAGTCATTTTCAAGAGATGCACATTTTCATATGCAACTTTTGGGCTAATATGAAATTATTATGACACACTACGTACTATTTCTATTATCATATAAAACCATTTTTGTATGAAAAAGACATGTGAGTTATTCATGACAAGCAACAACAAAAAATTGTCTCGTAATTCTCTTAAGCACTAGCCATATATGCCCGTGCATCATATTTATTCACTTTAATTCGCTTGTCTTTAAGGTTTGTATTTTGTAAATAAGTTTTAAAAATTTGTCATAGTCATGACAATGAAAGTTGTTCATCAATGTGAAAAAGAAAATTAATAAGAAGGTGAGGGAAAATTAATATTTTGATTTTAGATTTTTTCTTTCAAATTGTTTAATATCTTATATGTATACTGACAAGTTGATATCCATCTCAATCAATTAACTGTTCAGATCCAAACATAAGAACCATTGTTGTATATATTGGATTTTTTAAAAGCAAAACTAATAAAATATTTTTATTAAATTAATTAAAAAATATGAGGAAATAAATGTGTCGAATAATTAAAATTGAAGTGCATACGTCTATGGAATAAATATTAAGTATTATGACATATTAGAAATGTGATATGTTATATCGTAAATCACCAAATTTTAATTCCGAAATGAAAATATAAAGTAATACATTTTATAAATGTAAAGAAACAATAATTAGAGAATGCAAAGGAGAGTAAGATAAGTAAAGTATTCACAAAGAAGGAAAACAAGTTTTTCTTCTTTCTTAATACTTTAAACGTGAAAAGAGGATGAACAATAGCAATATAAATTTGTACCAAAAGTTATATAAATTGCACACTTTAACCAACTACTTTTTTATCCCACTTAGACATTTGTCATAGTCTCTCTCCAATAGACTATTTTCAAGAATATTTATTAGAAAGGATTAATTTTATTTTGGTTTTATAAATGAACAAGTAATTTGGACACACACATATTATATTTTTCAAGAACGCGAAAAGTCAAGAGTGAACAAGTAAAAGTGCACGGAGGAAATAAATGTGTCGGAGAATTAAAATTGAAGTGCATACGTCTATGGAATAAATATTAAGTACTATGACATATTAGAAATGTCCACGAGGGATTAAAAAATAGTTGGGTAAAGTGTACAAATTATATAGCTTATGGTGCAAGTATTCATTGCGTGTACAATTTGTTAAGCTTTTGGTACAAGTTTCGGCAACTGTGTTCCTACCCCCAATCCACTTATAAATATTAGAAATGGAAATATGGGAAGAAAATAAATATTCAGTAAAAACGTGAAAAGTCAAAAGTAAACAAGTAAAAGTGCACAGAGGAAATAAATATGTGTCGGAGAATTAAAATAGAAGTGCACACGTGTATACATGAGAAGAGAATAATTATTCAGTACTATGACATATATCCACGTGGGATTTATTAATTCTTAAAGAATGTGAAAAAACCAAAAGTGAACATATTAAAGTGCACGGACGAAATAAATTTGTGTAGGAAAATTAAAATTTGAAGTGCATACGTCTATATATGAGAAGGAAATAAATATTAAGTACTATGACATATGTCTACATGGGATATAAAAATAGTTGGATAAAGTGTACAAGTTATATAGCTCATGGTACAAGCATTCACTGCGTGTACAATTTGTGAAGCTCATGGGAAGAAAATAAATATTCAGCAAAAATGTGAAAAATCAAAAGTGAACAAGTAAAAGTGCACGGAGGAAATAAATGTGTCGGAGAATTAAAATAGAAGTGCACACGTGTACACATGAGAAGAGAATAAATATTCAGTACTATGACATATATCCACGTGGGATTTATTAATTCTTAAAGAATGTGAAAAGTCAAAAGTGAACATATTAAAGTGCATGGACGAAATAAATTTGTGTAGGAGAATTAAAATTTGAAGTGCATATGTCTATACATGAGAAGGGAATAAATATTAAGTACTATGACATATGTCTTCGTGGGATATAAAAATAGTTGAATAAAGTGTACAAGTTATATAGCTCATGGTACAAGCATTCATTGCGTGTACAATTTGTGAAGCTCATGGGAAGAAAATAAATATTCAATAAAAACGTGAAAAGTCAAAAGTGAACAAGTAAAAGTGCGCGGAGGAAATAAATATGTGTCGGAGAATTAAAATAGAAGTGCACACGTGTATACATGAGAAGAGAATAAATATTCAGTACTATGGCATATATCCACGTGAGATTTATTAATTCTTAAAGAATGTGAAAAGTCAAAAGTGAACATATTAAAGTGCATGGACGAAATAAATTTGTGTAGGAGAATTAAAATTGAACTGCATATGTCTATACATGAGAAGAGAATAAATATTCAGCTAGAATACGAAAAGTCAAAAGTGAACAAGTAAAAGTGCACGGAGGAAATAAATGTGTCGGAGAATTAAATTTGAAGTGCATACATTTTTGCATGAGAAGAGAATAAATATTAAGTACTATGACATATGTTTACGTGGGATATAAAAATAATTAGATAAAGTGTACAAGTTATATAGCTCATGGTACAAGCATTCAATGCGTATACAATTTGTGAAGCTCATTGTGCAAGTGGGGGCAGCTGTGTTCGTACCCCCACATCACTTATATATAATGAAAACAACAAGAAATAGATTAACATTTTTAGCCCGTAATTGTAGGGTTACTAGAAAAAATATTAAAACGATGAGATGGAGGAAGCAATAAGTACTTAAATATGAGAATATTCTCGAATTGAAAACATATTATTTATCAACGACTTGATATATCGACAAACCATTAAAATTGTCATTAAATTTTATGTAGATACTCGAATTATGGTTTGTTTCAATTGAGCATCTGAAGACATGATAAAGTGGTCATATTAGACACTTTCAGTTCAATATTTGAAAAAAAAAAAGTGTGCATGTTCTCAAGCGGCATATATATATACACGTTATCTCCTTTGATTATACACATCAACCTCAGTTAGAACACGTGACGTTTTACGTCTTATTAAAGGTAATGCATGTAATTAAAACAGGTGACAAGTTTTAAGTCATTAACTTATTTACGTACAGGCACTTGACAACATGCGCAAAAAAATTAAAATTTGAACCAAAAACATTTAATAGAAACACTTTATAATTACGCGTTTAGGTGCTCAATTGGAACAAAGCATAGTTCGAGTGTTAAAATAAAATTAGTTGACAAGTTTAACGTACTATTGATGTATTAAGCATTTATCTAATATACACATCATACCGGTAATTAAATGCCACATATCTTAACATACACTCTTATAACTAGATTATAGTTAATTAATATACATTCTCATATTCAATTTATAACTTGACCATGATAGATTATTATAGTTTGATATCCGAATGCAAGTAAGATTTTACCTTGACTTAGCTTTGTGCATGTACGTTTGAATTTTATTTTTATGTTATGTTACACACTTGATGAAGGGAAGAGTATTTATTGTTGGAAGATGGATGGAGAGTTTGATTTTTATGATAAAGTTGGGAGTTTAAACCCAAAGTTAATATCTGAATTAACTTCTATTCGCTAATTATTAGGTACACTAACCAACTAAATAAATAATATAAAAATATAAAGAATGGAGGTCAAACGTAAGGTGAGGTGCAAAACAGAGTCTTTCGTTACCGACGAAAATGACCTCAAATACAGCGCGTTTTTGAAAAAATAAACTTGTTCTTAATTAATTGAAGTTGGAGAAAAGTTTTTTATTTGTTTAAATATAAAGAATGGAGGTCAAACGTAAGGCAAGGTGCAAAACAGAGTCTTCCGATACAGACAAAAATGACTTCTCAATTGCTTCAAATGGGACAAATAGAAATCTGCAAAAAACCATTTATTAAAGAGGAAAATTTTGATCACAAATGTCACTACCAAAACTACAATCCATCTTGGCCAAACACAATATCTCCCTTCACAAAATCTTCTTTCCAC
Organism: Lycium barbarum; assembly: GCF_019175385.1. NCBI lineage: Eukaryota > Viridiplantae > Streptophyta > Magnoliopsida > Solanales > Solanaceae > Lycium > Lycium barbarum. Next base: position 168,195,023 of record NC_083337.1, read on the forward strand.
TATTTCATGTACTGGATTTATTATCAATGGAAAAGTGGAAAACAAATTTATGCAAAGACTAATTTCAAACCAAACCACTAAGCCATCCTTGTCTAAGATTAGTAGTAATTTTGTCCTTTGTCTCTTCACCAAAAGCAAAATATCCCAACACACCAAAAGCACCATATATTAAAGATATTAACCCCATTAATAATCCCAAAAATTTCCCAAATTTTTCTTTATCTTTTATCTCAGCTTCCAAAGGCAATACCATTCCTACACCTTCAAATGCATAAATTGCTACATCAAGACCATAAAAGAACACACTAAACCCACCAAAAGCTTCAAGAATATGTCATTACATCTTCAAGCATTACAACCCCCATAGCACCTAATTCAACAACATCAACAAAAATACTCAAAGGGAAAATCTACCCCGTATCCTCTCAAAAAAAAAAAAAAGAAAGATTTTTCATTTTACTACTCATTATCTCTGTGCCTATTGATTAAAATTGAACATAATAATAAACTCAAGAATCAGCAACCAAAGAGGTGAAATTAAAAACTTGTTAAAGAAAGATTTTTGCGTGCAAAGCGAGTTCCATTTTCGTTTCTTTTATGGCCTTTCAGTTTCCTTTTAGTTTATTCTTGAAACCCATTAGTCCCTTTTCATTTCTAATATCAATGGTTGGATCTTTGTTAAAAAAGATTGTTTTTCGACAACTTTTATTGGGATTTTGTTTATTTTAGTTCTACTTTGTCTTTTAAATTGTTCTTAATTAATTGAAGTTGGAGAAAAGTTTTTTATTTGTTTAAATATAATGAATGGAGGTCAAACGTAAGGTGAGGTGCAAAACAGAGTCTTCCGTTACCGATAAAAATGACGTCAAATACAGCGCGTTTCTGAAAAAATAAACTTGTTCTTAATTAATTGAAGTTGGAGAAAAGTTTTTTATTTGTTTAAATATAAAGAATGGAGGTCAAACGTAAGGTGAGGTGCAAAACAGAGTCTTTCGTTACCGACGAAAATGACCTCAAATACAGCGCGTTTCTGAAAAAATAAACTTGTTCTTAATTAATTGAAGTTGGAGAAAAGTTTTTTATTTGTTTAAATATAAAGAATGGAGGTAAAACGTAAGGTGAGGTGCAAAACACAGTCTTCCGTTACCGAAAAAAATGACCTCAAATACAGCGCGTTTCTGAAAAAATAAACTTGTTCTTAATTAATTGAAGTTGGAGATTTTTTTTTTATTTGTTTAAATATAAAGAATGGAGGTCAAACGTAAGGCGAGGTGCAAAACAGAGTCTTCCGTTACAGACAAAAATGACTTCGCAATGGCTTCAAATGGGACAAATAGAAATCTGCAAAAAAACAATTTATTAAAGAGGAAAATTTTGATCACAAATGTCACTACCAAAACTACAATCCATCTTGGCCAAACACAATATCTCCCTTCACAAAATCTTCTTTCCACTATTTCATGTACTGGATTTATTATCAATGGAAAAGTGGAAAACAAATTTATGCAAAGACAAATTTCAAACCAAAATACTAAGTCATCCTTGTCTAAGATTAGTAGTAATTTTGTCCTTTGTCTCTTCACCAAAAGCAAAATATCCCAACACACCAAAAGCACCATATATTAAAGATATTAACCCCATTGATAATCCCAAAAATTTCCCAAATTTTTCTTTATCTTTTATCTCAGCTTCCAAAGGCAATACCATTCCTACACCTTCAAATGCATAAACTGCTACATCAAGACCATAAAAGAACACACTAAACCCACCAAAAGCTTCAAGAATATGTCATTACATCTTCAAGCATTACAACCCCCATAGCACCTAATTCAACAACATCAGCAAAAATACTCAAAGGGAAAATCTACCCCGTATCCTCTCAAAAAAAAAAAAAAAAGATTTTTCATTTTACTACTCATTATCTCTGTGCCTATCGATTAAAATTGAACATAATAATAAACTCAAGAATCAGCAACCAAAGAGGTGAAATTAAAAACTTGTCAAAGAAAGATTTTTGCGTGCAAAGCGAGTTCCATTTTCGTTTCTTTTATGGCCTTTCAGTTTCCTTTTAGTTTATTCTTGAAACCCATTAGTCCCTTTTCATTTCTAATATCAATGGTTGGATCTTTGTTAAAAAAGATTGTTTTTCGACAACTTTTATTGGGATTTTGTTTATTTTAGTTCTACTTTGTCTTTTAAATTGTTCTTAATTAATTGAAGTTGGAGAAAAGTTTTTTATTTGTTTAAATATAATGAATGGAGGTCTAACGTAAGGTGAGGTGCAAAACAGAGTCTTCCGTTACCGACAAAAATGACGTCAAATACAGCGCGTTTCTGAAAAAATAAATTTGTTCTTAATTAATTGAAGTTGGAGAAAAGTTTTTTATTTGTTTAAATATAAAGAATGGAGGTCAAACGTAAGGTGAGGTGCAAAACAGAGTCTTTCGTTACCGACGAAAATGACCTCAAATACAGCGCGTTTCTGAAAAAATAAACTTGTTCTTAATTAATTGAAGTTGGAGAAAAGTTTTTTATTTGTTTAAATATAAATAATGGAGGTAAAATGTAAGGTGAGGTGCAAAACAGAGTCTTCCGTTACCGAAAACAAATGACCTCAAATACAGCGCGTTTCTGAAAAAATAAACTTGTTCTTAATTAATTGAAGTTGGAGAAAAGTTTTTTATTTGCTTAAATATAAAGAATGGAGGTCAAACGTAAGGCGAGGTGCAAAACAAAGTCTTCCGCTACCGACAAAAATGACCTCAAATACAACGCATTTCTGAAAAAATCACGTTTTTTGCTGCACAATAATTTCATTTGCTCCCACTAATGGATTGATACTCATGTGGCAATGAATCCCACCATTATGACTTAATAGGGATACTTTGGGAATTACATAAATATTGTTTGATTTTTTAATACGGGGTGCACATTTTTTTTTTATATTACTTATTTTTTTAATATGGGATCCACATTTGTTTTTTGATATTACTTGATTTTTTTAATACGGGGTTCACTTTTTTTTTTTAAACATGAGTTTGGAGGTGGTGGGGTTCTTTTTTTTTTTTTAATTATGCTTGATCTTTTTAGAATGGGGTCCACTTTTGACGACGAAACCACTCCAACTCATGCTTATATAGTATAAAAATTTTCATCCACATATATAAAATATATATGATCATAAATTATCTTTTCAAAAGTATAGCATTTAGGAAAAATTCTCTAAAAAAGGTTCTCTCGATGCCTTGACGGTGCACGTCAGTCCACGTGCTCCGGTGAGATTCATGGCGAGAAAGAAAACACCACTCAAAGCACAACCTAACGAGCAAAAACGGGGTCGAGGAAGACCACGGAAAGTACCAATTGCGACATTTGGGAGCTCAGTTGGAGCCCGTGTTGATGTGGAACACTGCATCGAAACGGAAGAAATTAAAACCCCACCTGTGATTACGACTGGGATTCCATTAGATCTGGGATCTAGTTCGCATAATGGGGTAACCAAACAATTGCAGCTGCCCTCAAGATCGGGAAAACAAAGTGAAGATAGCAGCTCAGGCAAGGGAACTGAGCAGAGTAGCCCTAAAGGGGTGGGAACCCTAGATCCAGTTGTCCTAGTGTTATATCTGTCACACCCCATTTTAACCGGAGTCAAAATTAGGAGTATGACGTATTGGTGATTCCCATTTATTTCGTTTTAAGGAGTCGCCACCTAATTAATTTGACGGTGAATTAGGACACCTAGATGTTAACTAAGGCAAAGTTAAAACTAAACCTCCGTTAATAGTCTGCTTAACCAGTGTGATTCTAGGTAAGGGCTCTATATTATCCTAAAGGGAAGGGGTTAGGCATCCTTTAGAATCCGTTAACTTACGGTTATCCGACCAAACTTAGGTTAATTAATTGAAGTTAAAGATGTAACCTTTAAATTTTAAGAAGTGGGCTTGTAATGCTATTAATGTTTCAAAAGAAAAAATATGAACTGCTTAAAATAAAACTTATACATATTGCTAAGGCTTAAATAAGAAGGTTATTAAAATAAGACTAATACTTTGTATAAAAGAAAATCTTAAAATACTATTTGAATAAAATTTATAATAGTTGTTAATAGATTTAAAGGAAGTAGCATAATAAAAATGAAGTTTACAAAGTATGATAACTTACATATAAGTAGAAGAAGATGCAGATTTATGCAATGTTTTAATAAAAAATTAAGCAACGAGGTATTAATTGACTTTGAGTTTTAGAAGTGTGAATAAAAAATACAAAATAGCTAATAGATTTCCTTTATCCATTTTTTATTATCTTTATTAACTATGCTTAATGAAGAATATGCGTGATTGACTCAAAAATTTGAAGAGTTTAAAAAAATGTGTTTGAATTTATGTTTGCATATTAATGATGTTTTGAAATTTCTAGGATAGTAAGAATAAAATACGATTCTCTTAACTCGAAATATAAAATCATGCCATTTTGCAAATTAATTATTCCAAAATAAAACGTAAAAAGAAGAGAATAACTTATGGAATTAATTGTTGGTCTTCCTTAAACTAACCACCCATTACTAAAACTAAACCTAACTCATTAAGGTTCATCTAAGTTAACAAACAAAACAAACAAAGAGTCAGTTGCATAATATGAATTAAATGCAGAAAATAAAATAAAGGAGCAAATAATGTCAAATGGGTCCAGCCCGTTGTGGGACTGCTGAAAACTGTTTACTGTTGGGCTTCGGCCCAGCAGATTTCTTTTATATGTTGCTGCGGGTCCGTTGCTGCTGTTGGGCTTAGCCCAGAATATTTTAATCTGCTGTAGGTATAGATTGACCCGAGAGGAGGTAATGTTGGGCCTTGACCCAACAACGAATGCGGAAAAGGAGACAAGTCCCTCAGACTCGTATGCGATGGTTATGCAAAAAAAATGAAAGGAAAAGGATTAGTAAGCGGTCAATGAACTGTATTAAACATACAAAATATAAAACTCAAACGAGCCTCTCAGAAACACTTGAGTAGGATACTTATCAATCATTAACGAATGAAAGAAAAAAAAGGAAATTATGAAATTTAAACGCATGAATTCAACTGTGCATTAAAGAAACACTGTTTAATGACCATACACTATCTCATTTCAAAAATCCTCTGACTGATTTTAAGCTCCAGTATAGTGTCGAACAACAAACTTCATACCTAAACTAGACTGCACTCGATTTAATTTTGGAAACAAAAAGGAAAACTGTCCTTCTCAATTTTAAGGGACAGATTTCAGGCCCAGTTATGTTCAGTCCTAATTCAACCAATAGAGTGCTTCATTCGAGAATATAGGAACAAATATGTCATGAGGATACTTCAACAGAAACACAAAACAACATAGGACATAGACCAAGGTATTTGAGATAATTCTACCATTATTGGATATGCTTAGTATTTTTCAGATTAGAATGCAATGAATTCTAATATACACGAACCAACAGTCAACAAGATAAATAAATACATGAAACTTCACTACATCCATATGCTTGGCAGGCTCCCACATCAAACACATTTAAGATTTATCAAATAGCATGGTAATATACTGACTCATATTTAGATAATAGGCAAAGCTAACATAACCTTATTCCACAGAATCGAAACTTATAGGTATAGCATCAACTCTTATTTAATCAAAGAAGTTCAAATTAGCGAGATATGGGCAGAGTATATGTTTAAACCACCTGTTAGCATAAAAACTACAAGCAGCGACCTTCTTTAGGAATTGGAGTAGTTAACTGATTTCATACAAACACAGGAAGGCAACATCATGCATGAAAACCATGGCAAGTAAGTTTCATTCAAATCAGGGGAGTGACAAAAATCATGGTATGAAGACAACAACCTCAACAAATTGGAACTTCCTTCTTTAAAATATAGAATTCAGACAAAAGGGACAAAACTGAGTTTAAATACTTGTATCCCTATACAGAAACATATTCCGAGATCTTCAGATATTAAACCCGATAGTGAATTAACAACACAGACCATTGATACTGGCTAGGCTGAAATCATCCAAAACAAGCTTTTAATAAACCTGAATGACCTAGACAGGTTCATATTGGTTTAAGTTGGACTCAATTAAACAAACATAAACGATTAGAAAAGCAACAAGTGACTATACATGTTTAACTGATCATTAACCAAGTTAACTAGGAATGAAAACCTAGAATGAACCCATAAATACTTCTAGCATGATTCCCACATATAAACCAGATGCAACAGATTCACAATTCATACAGATTTTAAACGAATATCTCCTAAGGATGTCTACTCATATGATTCACACAATGTTCATAAGTGAGCTTAAGCAGATTAAACTCAGCAGGATTAGTAAGTGAATAGCAATGAATGCAATGAACAGAACACTTTCAAACATGACAGATTCATATAGATTCAGATTCCCAGGAAACACAAGTGTTTTACAGTCATGTTTAATTATAAAATCACTTATCATACAAGGCTTCACTGGATTAAGCTAACTTAAGCTGGCCAGATGATTCAAATACCAAGCAAACAGAAGGATCTTTCTACTTCAACTATGATTACAGTTTCAAATTGAGCAAACAAATTAGGACACTTTGGGTGTAAATTTCATACGAATTACAACACTAACCAGAATAGACTTAATGACTAAACATGATGTCACACCAACTACGATACTAAGCAAACGAACTAGATGGCTAAATACAGCTTCTTACCAAACTGCCATACCAAGCAAAAATAAACTAAATAACTGAATACAAGTTTCTTACCAATTTCAACACTAAGAAAGGCAAACTAAATAGCTAAACACAGAACAAACTACTTATTATTATATAGGAATTAAAACCAAAATAACAAGGGAATAGGCCAGATCTGTTTTTAGACTGATGGTGTGAAAAATGAACAATTTACACATCGACAGGAATAGGGAGTTGAGGTGGGGAGAAATAGGGATCAATGTCTATGTATCAAGGCTGCCAGGTGGTCAAGTATGTTCAAAAGACATCTTTAGATTGTTTAAATCTGAAACAACATCTAACCTCCTTAAGACAATATATACCAAGCCCAAGAAACTGAAACCTGATGATGTTAATAGCTCCAAACAACACATCAAATTTATCTTATGCTAATTTTAGACCAGATTTATTTATCTTGTCCACAAACCATCGCCCTTATCATAGTACAAACTGGATATGCTTTCTCTCTGTTACAATTTCAGCCCTCCATATTACTTCTTCGGGTGCAGCGAAGTGGGTACGGGTCTTTGATTCACACTCGAAACACTTCAAATTCGATGTTGCGAGACTCGGATTCACAACAACCGCAGAACAGACGAAAAAATTGTTTGAGTATTTTTTTGATTCGATATTTCGTGATATTGTGACAGCTAAAAAAAAATACTTTGCAGCGGATTTCTTGGGGGTTCAAGAACTCATTTTTTTGAAAGGGAATTTCGGGTTCATCTCTGGTTTTTTGCAAGGCAATTTTTGGGGGTTCTAAAAACCTGTTTTCGTAAAGGGATTCTCGCCTTTCAAAATCTCCCCCTTAACACGTTTCCACTCTCAACTATTTATAGGTTTTTTTTAGGTTTTGTGTAGAAGAAAGGGAGAGGGAGCGGGAAAAGGAGAGAGAGGAGCGGGGGGACAAGACGAAGGTGGGGAACAGAGGGAAGTGGGAGTGGGGTGTAGGCGGCAGTGGTGATGGGGTTGGGAGATGATGAAGAGGAGCGGCGGTGGTGGGGGTGACGATGAGGAGATGAAGGAGAAAGAGAGAGGGAAAAGAGGATGAGGGAAAAGGGATTAGGGTAGGGAATAAGAATATTAGGCCGGGTCGGGTAGAAGGAATGGACTGAAAATGTCGGCTGAGTATTTATTTTTTTGGGCTGAGGTGAATTAAAATGTGGGCTGATTTTATGAATAGGGTGTTGATGAATTAAAATATGGGCTGGTTATTAATGGACTGGTCCAAAATAGTATGAGTTGATTGGGCTCGGATTTGAACTAATAATAATAATAATAATAATAATAATAATAATAATAATAATAATAATAATAATAATAATAATAGTAATAATAATAATAATAACAATAATTAGAAACTGTAATAGAATAATAAAGTGCCGGTATTGATAAAAGGCTAATAATTTAGTAAAAAATAAATATATATACTTTTAATTTTCTAAAAATATTAGAAGCGTAAATAGGTATTTTGGAGGAGAGGCGGGACAAAATTGAGTGTCAACAATATCCCGTGTTTGCGCATAATTGGAAATCGTGAAAAATAATTAAGAGTTGTATGTTACAAGGAAATAATTTGATTTTAGTTAATATGTTTATGTTGTTTATGGAAGTATTGGTGCAAAGACTTTGGGGAAGGCCGAGGGCAAATTTGGATTTTGGAAATTAGTTTCAGGAATTACAAAAAAACGAGATTTTAATGAATTGGGCCAAGAAAAAATTGAAGAAAAATTGAGGCCCAAACATTAGGGGTGGCCGGCCAAGAGGCTTGGCCCAAGCCCCATTTTAAGTGGTCATGTGATCATCATGTGACCACTTAATCAAGATATTTATCTATGATTATCCATAGAAAGCTCAAGAAACAAATTGAACTCATCTTTGAGCTATTTGGAGCTCTCGGCCGAACCCCTTAAAGAAAAAAAAAATCTCTAGCCTTTGTTGTTGATCCAAAAATCTTGTTCTTCCCATATTTGTAGTGTACTCAAGACGCTCTTCAACGGGATACAATTAGTTTGGTGAAAGGAGCGCGTTTGCGACAAGTCGGAACTTCAAGTAAAGGTAAGAATTTTGCCCTTTTAATGTTATGGAATTGGTATGAATATGTTAAGGATTGAGAATAGACGAGAATTTCGTAGTTTTGATGTGTGTATGGAACCGTGGGTGTGTGCATATATGGTGTTGTGGCCGTGACTTATGTGGTTTGGAAAGGAAGGCGAATCGAATTCTATTTAGTTGATTAGTTGCGCTGTTGTGGTATTTATGACGTAAATGAATGTTTAACGAATTGAATTGGCGTTGGGAATGGTTGCGGGATATTATGGGAAAGTATATGATTTCGGTATATTTGTGTATATCCTTGTATAATTTTGATAGTAAGCCTTTAAATGTGACTTATGGTTGTTGTTAACGAATTTGGAATGAAACAATGCGCGTTAGTATGTTCGTCGTAATTGTTGACGATTCAGATGAAATATGGAAAGTGACGAACTTCTTGAATTGGTGTATATTGTTTGGAACATAATTGGGATGTGTTTGAATAATCTTGAATGAGTGAATGAATACAATAAAGTGGACATTAGTTTGGTATTGTGAAGTTTGAATGAAAATTGTCAACTTATATAGAAAGGAAGAATATTGAAGTTAGAGTGCTTTAGTTGTGGTTTATGTTGTTTGTGATGTTTGGGTTGTTGTGTTGATGTATAGTGAGCCGAGCTAAGTCTCGGGGATGTTATATATATAGGGGAAATGCTGCCGAAATTTCGGTAGACAAAAATGAAGTTAAGGGAATTCTTAAGTTTTGAAATCTCTAATTGGTAACTTTGACCATTTGCAGATTCTGGACGCAACGGGATCTGAGTTTTGGGTGAGCATAAGACGCTTATAAGGTATGTAAGGCTCCCCACTCTTTCTTTTGGCATGTCTTAGTATGCTAGGTTGATATCGGAACCCGGGGAGCAATTCTGCTCCTCGAAATCCGATCTATAAAATGGTTACTATTCATTCACTTCAATTGAAGCCTAATGACCCTATTTTGGCTAGAAAGCAATCCAATGTCCGAAACCTATGTAAATGTGATCGGGTTACTTCGAAATCTCTACGTATGATCTTACAGACCCTAAATGTCCATAAATTATGTTCGCCACCTCGACCTGACCCGAGGTGGGCCCGCTAACCCCGAGATGCCTTATTTGTTCTATTAGGCTCTCTTTTGGGAAAAGTTTTGATAAGGGATCTTCGGTTATGAAATTGTCTTCTATGAAAGAATGTTTTGATTACTATAATGTACTAAACTATATTTTGAGCCATACGTACCACTTTGAGAACACCTTTGTGAAATGAACTTCCGTACTAACAAATTATTCAACTACTTTGACTAATGAGATGACTTATGATGTAATCAAGTTTCGAAAGACTATTTTGATATACAAATTGCATTGTTTGCTCACGACTCCGCTCGTGCCCTTATTATGACTTCGTTCACCGGTTCCCGGGCCGGTTATGATTCGTGCGTACTATGATAAATTCGGCCGTATGCTGTGTTACGGTTCCCGAGACCTCGCCATAGGGCCGGGTTCCGTTTGGAGTTATGCTGTGATATGGCTGATGATATGTTATGCTGATTTGTGTGCTCGGGGATGTACGGAGATTTGAACCTTCTGGTGTTATGCTGTGTGTGGCACCAGCGTCGGAGTGGTGACCACGTTCCTGAGCTTTGCATGATTTTAATTGCATTATGTATATATGTTTTGATACAAATTTTGATATATCATTCAGTACTTCCCTTTGTATCTGTTTGCTTTTAGTTGTGGCCCATATTTCTGTATTCTATGCTTTACATACTCAGTACATCTTTCGTACTGACCCCCTTTCCTCGGGGGCTGCGTTTCATGCCCGCAGGTACAGACACAGGTGATCCACCACTGTAGGTTCCACTTTCTGCTATTTCGGAGTACTCCCTTTGGTCCGGAGTCCACTTTTGGTACATACATCTTTTGCTATGTATATATATTTCTGTATATCTGACTATTTGGGTACGGCGGGGGCCCTGTCCCGTCATATGATTCTGTCGGTCTGTTTAGAGGTCTGTGGACATGTTTGTGGGTTAGGGTCTTTTCTGTATGGTTATGTGTATATGTTGTTTGGGCGATCCCATATGCCGAGGCGGCCGGTCCACATATGTTTATACGTTGCTTTGTTAGCCCTGTGTGGCCTTTGTTGGTGTTTGCTGTGTACAGGGTTATTCTGGATAGTCCGAAAAACAAAGGAAACTCTGCCGAAATTTTTCTGGAAATTATCTAAATTTGGAATATAGCCTCATCGGCTTCTGCTATATACTTGAATGCATTTGATAGATGGGTCTGGGTGCCCAGATCGGGCACTAGTCACGGCCTACGGGGTTGGGTCGTGACACCTAGCTTCAAGAGGCAAAGAACAAGCAGCGGAGCCTACCTGGGCTAATCTATTTCAGCGTAACAGAGCAGTGGAGAATGGGTTGGCGCTGACTTATATTCCACCGCAAATCATTAACGGTGAAATTGTGGTCCAACTTGAGAAAGAAGAGGTTGATAGGGAGACACTAAAGTGGAATTGTGCTCTTATCGTGTATGTTATAGGAGAGAAACCTGGGTATAATGCAATGCATCGTTTTGTGACCCAGAATTGGAGCCACATTGCTGAACCTGATATATATTTGCACGAAGAAGGGTATTTTGTCGTTAAATGTCAGTCCATGGATGACATGCAAGAGGTATTATATTCGGGCCCTATACACTTAATTATAAACCCATAATTTTAAAACCTTGGACTGCAACTTTTGATTTCTCTGAAGAATTTCCCCTGAATTGCCTTTGTGGGTGAAATTCCCTAAACTTTCTATGAACTGCTGGGGTAGCAATTCCTTGAGTAGGATAGCAAGCTTTATTGGAACTCCTATGTATGCGGATGAATGCACGAACAAGCAAACAAGGATCTCTTATGCTAGGATGCTCATCGAGGTGAATATTACTAAAAAACTCCCTGATGAAATTATGTGATGGACCCAACTGGTAGAATTTTCTCTCAAGCCGTGGAGTATGATTGGAAGCCAATGTATTGTGGGAAGTGTCAAACTCTGGGGCATATATGTGATCCTGAGCAAAGAAATGAAAAAACGAGAAGACAAGGCAAAGGCAAGAGGAAAGTATCTCCCAAGAGGTTGGTACCAACGTGGGTGTCAAAGGGACCTGATCCAACAACTATTGTTGATCCAACAACTGTTGTTGATCCTACCCCTGTTAAGAATCCTGAAGTAGAACAACTTGAGAATAGGGTATCTCAGGAACAGGGTGGTGGTATGGAAGCCCCTGCGACTTGGATAGCAAAGTCGCTGCCTAATGATGTAATGGAAACAAATGCTACACTTGAGAAGGTGAGTGAGGCGATACAAAATATTACAAATACAACAACTCAGGAATCAACTACTGGTTACACATTAGATAACTTCCCTTTGTTGAGTACGAGTGTTTTCAAAACCACAGTTGCTAGATTTCAGAGTGGAATTCATGGGAAGCATCCTAACCCTCCTGATAGAGGGAGAGTAATCGACTCCAAATGAAGTGGATGATGTGGAACATTCGAGGAGTGAATAAGAAGCATAAACAAAAAGAACTCAAAAAGATGCTTCAAATAAAGAGGATTAATTTTGTTGGTTTGATAGAGACTAGAGTAAAGCACCATCGGGCTAAAGGGATCTTAGCAAATATTGCACCTGGTTGGGGTTATCTAGACAACTACCAATCTGCTACTAATGGACGAATATAGATATTGTGGGATACTAATATATATCAAATCCATAAACTTTGAGAGGAGGACCAGCTAATACACTGTCAGGTGAAAGGGATAAGAGAGGATTTTGAATGCTTGGTTACTATTATTTATGGTTTTAACACAGGGGAACTTAGAAAAACATTATGGAAATCACTCAGGAATTCAATACAGGGGATCTCAACACCCTGGATGATAGCCGGTGATTTCAATGCCTTGTTATATGCACAAGACAGATTATTGGGCAATCCAGTTCAATATGCTGAAATTAAGGACTTCTCCGGATACATTACTGATTTGTTATTAAATGAATTACACTGGAGAGGAGACTACTATACATGGTCAAATAAACAACAAGGTGGGGACAGAATTTGTAGTAGACTGGATAGGGCATTTGGTAATCTTGAATGGATGATGAAATGGGGACATGTCATGGTTGAATATGAGCTGCCCAATATTTCTGATCACTCACCTATGGTCATGGCTATACAAGCTGCTCGGAGCACTATTAAGATTCCTTTTAGGTTCTTCAATGTGTGGGCTGAACACAACCAATTTCTAGCCATTGTCGAAGCTGCCTGGTGCAAGAAAAATAATGTAAACAAAATGCAGAACATCTGGCAAAATTAAAAGATCTAAAGACAAGATTGAAGCAACTAAATAATGAGGAGTACTGAAATATTACGCAGAGACTGGATAAGGCAAGATTTGATCTGAACAACATCCAAAGACAAATGCAGATACGGTACACAGACGACCTCCAGAATCAAGAGAAATCAACATTGCAAACACTAGAGAAATGGTCCTTGATAGAGGAGAGTATAATGCGACAGAAGTCTCGGGCAAGATGGATTAAGTTGGGAGATGCTAACACCAAGTATTTCTCAGCAATACTGAAAGAAAGGACACAAAGGAAACAAATCTCTGAAATTACCTCTACTACTGGTGTGCAGTTAGTAGATCAAGAGACTATCAAAAATGAAATTACTGGTTTCTACAAAAATCTTATGGGTACTTTAGCACCATCTTTACTAGCCATAAATAAACAAGTCATGAAGAGAGGACCAAGCTTAAATCAGATCAAAAGACTTCGGTTGATTACTGAGATCACTGATAAAGAAATCCTGGATAGTCTCAATGCTATTGGGGATGATAAAGCACCTGGAGTGGATGGGTATAATGCAGTGTTTTTTAAAAAATCTTGGCCCATCGTCAAAACAGAAGTCACAGAGGCAGTTAAGGAATTTTTTGCAACAGGAAAGATGCATAAACCTATCAACTGTGCACTGGTTACCCTTATCCCAAAAAATTCAAAACCTGCCACAATCAAGGAATATAGGCCAATTGCCTGTTGCTCAGTGTTGTACAAGCTGATTGGTAAAATAATTGCAAACAGGTTACAAAAGATCATGCCTAGTATTATATGTGAGGCACAGGCAGGTTTTATACCAGGTCGAAAGATAGGAGATAATATTATCCTTGCGCATGAGTTAATCAAAGGATATAAAAGAAAGGCTATATCTCCAAGGTGTATGATTAAGATTGATCTACAGAAAGCATATGATTCACCAGAATGGATTTACTTGAAACAAGTTATGCATGATGTTGACACCCAATTTTGTCCCTCTTTTATTTAATTTTTATTTACTCGGGCTTCTAAATTTATTGACGAACTAAATACTTTATTTTCAACATTTTATTGTATTACTACTGCTATTAATATCGCTACTTTTTATTTTCAACATTACGAGCATTACTTTGTCACAAATTTTAAATGATTCGTCATCGTTTCATTTTCGGGATTGGACTCGTCAAATCAATTACAAGAAAACACTTTGCTAAATCCTTATTTTTCTACATATTAACTATTAATTATCTTAACATAATATATATTGTGTTAGTTATTAAATTAGAAGCCCAAGAATAATTAAATAGAGGAGAAAGGATCAACAATTTTCACCTCATAAACAATTGCTCGGAAGTATATCAATATTGGACTTATTTTGAAGCTCGTATTTTAAAACGACGTGTTATAGTTTTTATTTCGTCAAAATATTATTTTTATAAGGGATAAATTCTTGATAACAGCTATCTATCCCTAAAAGAAAAAAAAAAGAAAAAAAGAAAAGAAAGAAAAAAGGAAAGCTCATTTTTTTTTTCATCTCACGCTACACATCTCCCCACAATCTGATTTCTTTTTCCCTTTTTATTTAATGGGCTCCACATATTTCTTTTGACTACATCTCAACATCTAACCTAATTTCTCTTTCTCTTTTCTCTCACAGCCGCACACCCCTACTCCCTTCTCTCTCACGCTCCCTCCACTTCTCCTTGTCCTCTGCTCCTTCCACGACCCGCTGTTCCCCCACGCCTCTGTCACCAACTCATCTCTATCTCCCACACGCTCCCTCCCTCCTTTCCTAAACCCGAATCTAAACTTTATAAAGAGGCTGGTCTTGAACGTTTTCAGGGGGATTTTTTTTACTCAACATTTTTGGGGGAACTATTTAATATTTTGACAGACATGGGAGTATCTTCCACACTTGATTCTTCCTTCTCCGGTGAACTTTAGTCGAGGGAAGGGATTATTCAACGTTTTCGGAGGGTACCCAAAAATCCCTAGCATTTCACAATTTTCATTTTTTTTAAAAAGCTACATTTCCCAACTCTAGGACTGTTTAAAAACTTATTCTGTCTTGGTGGACTTTAGCAACGACAGAAGTCTTCGAATTCATTTGTGTGAGTTTCGGATCTGTTCGTAACAGAGGAGTAGATTCGAGACCTCCGCACCTCGTTCACTGTACCCACAAGAGGTAAAATCCGGTCCTCTTCGTACTTTTTCTTCAGTTAAAATTTTATGATTCACTTAGAACAATCAAGTTTATAAGATACTGTTATATTCAGATTTATTTATGCTTAAGTCATGGATTTAGCTACTGTTTTGAACTTCTAAATGTTAATGGTGATGTTGTGTTTTAAACTGAACTCGCCTCTTACGCTTACATCTACGTGTTAATGCATCCTAGTTAAGTCGAGCTAGGAGAAATATGAAGATTAAGAAGATAGACTCTGTTTAGTTTTTCCTTGATAACACAGGGTATATATCACCATGCTAAATCTTACAATATAGAAATTGTGTGTTATTCACATGGTAGTGCTCTGTGCATCTAACTGTGGTCATATATATATTTTTATTTTTTTGTCCATCTTCCATAATCATTCCATATGTTAAAGTGAAATATTTTCTTTAGTGGCAAAAACTGTGCTTCGAAGATCGTACAAAAAAAATGTTTGTTTTAATATAGTGTCAGTATTTTAAGAATTTGCTTAAATTTCTCAGTTACTGTACTTGATTACATGCTCCTATCCAAGTGTTATATGAATATTTAGTTTTTGCTCGTTTAAAATTATGTGATTTCTCATCCCGTCTTCACATGTTATTGATAACCAGATTCCTACTCTGACTATTTTTCTCTTTTCTATTTTTTGCATGATTACCGGAGCCGAAGAGTTTCCTGTTGAAACTCAACGACGCCGCTTATGGAGTCCACATATCTGCACGGATCTTTCTTGCCTCTCAAATATCAATTTACAGAGGGGATTTTGTCCTCCCATTAAAGCCGAACGTGCTACTTAATCGTCCCTCTTTTCTCTGTTTGCTTTGCTTACTTATGATGGTGAATGATTTTATTTTCAGTTATGTACTTGCTGTTGAAAGTAGGATTATTATACAATTAATTAATGACTAAACCTTAAGTAATTATTTAAAGTACTTGCCTTATAACATTCTTTAGGACTAATAATTCAATAACTTTAGGATATTGAACATTTGTAAGACGTATGGTTTGAGTGGTAATTTGATTTCAAGCTAAAAAAAAAACAAAAATTTAAAAAGTAACCTTTTTTTTTTAAAACCGCACTCTAGTTTCCAAATGATTCTACTACAACCAGAGTTGTTTTCTTTTTTACGTTTGGTATAGTTAAGCTAACTATTAAAAATTGTTATTCAATTCTAAACTCATTTTTTTTACCAACTTTGAATCCAAACTTTTCCCAGTAACTAATTTTGCCTTTATCTAATCTATTAAAAGAATCTAAAGTTTGCCTTGTTTTGCAGTAGGACATTCTCAAACTTTGGTACGTTTTGGTCCCAAACATTCTTTTAAAAATCAAGTCTTAAATCAAGAGTTCAGTTTTCCAAATGCTATGCAGTTTTAACATACAAGTTTTTCAAAAAATGCATTAGCACTTGTGTTTTAACGACCTTCCAAAGCCTAATTAATTCACCTAAGTCCGGTAGGTTAACCATTGTTAATGGGTCTTAAAGGATGCCTAATACCTTCCCTTTAGACTAATTGAACCCTTACCTAGAATCTTAAGTTTCGTAGACCTTAAACAGAGCTAACTTTAGAAAATAACTTTAATAAACTTTAGGTGTCCTAATTCACCATAAATAATTAGGTGGCGACTCCTTAAAATAAACAAAAAATAGGAATCACCAATATGTCGTACTTCTAATTTCACCCGGTTAAAATGGGGGTGTGACACATGAAATTGGATTTCCTGATAAATTCATCCAATGGACCATGGAGTGTGTGCAAACAGTGAGTTATAGTATCCTTGTCAATGGTGAACCAACACAACCTTTTGAGGCAGCTAAAGGTTTACGGCAAGGCGATCCCATGTCACCATTCCTATTTGCTATAGGAATGGAATATCTTAGTAGATTACTCTATGGATTGGCAGACGTTAAGTCATTTCAGTTTCATCCAAGATGTGCCAAGCTCAATATTAGCCACCTCTGTTTTGCTGATGATTTATTACTATTTTCCAGAGGTGACTTAGCTTCAGTCATTGCCTTACACAAGGCCTTTAATGAATTTTCCTTATGTTCTGGCCTTCAAGCAAACCTTGGCAAGAGTGTTGTGTATTTTGGTGGCGTATCAGTGATTGAACAAAATCAAATCATGCAACACTTAGGCTACTGTTATGGTGAGCTTCCTTTTAAATACCTCGGAGTTCCATTGGCAACTAAGAAAATTTCCCTCATCCAGTGGCAACCTTTGGTAGACAAGATCACATCCCGAATCTCGTCATGGACTGCCAAGAACTTGTCCTACGCAGGGAGGGCACAACTTATTCAATCGGTTATTTTTGGTATCCAAGCATACTGGGCCCAGCTCTTCACCATCCCAGCTAAGATTTTATACCTCATTGATGCCCATTGTCGAAGCTATCTACGGTCAAGCAGTGGCACAATAACAAAAAAAGCATTAGTTGCATGGGAATCAGTGTGCACTCCTAAATATGTTGGAGGACTCAATCTCACTAATGTTGTCACACCCTCATCTTGATAGGGCATGATGGGCACCCGACTCTCATCAGAGTCGAGCGAACCCTTAAACGTTCGCTTTACCAAAACTTGTCATTTTAAAAACTTTTTAAAACATGGAACTTTTCCAAATAGAGGTCATTATCTTTATACAGATTATGAAAAAATTTCAATCAACTACGTACTTTTTACCAACTGAAATCATCTGAAAATACATACTCATTTAACATCTATAAATGATTCGCACTTCTCGACACCCTATCCACAGGACACTGTCTGCAAAGTCTCTAACCTATACAAAATACCATGACATAAGTACTTGACCCGGCAACACTCCGAATTGAGATGGAGCTCGCCAATCCCGCTGGAACACCTTCTAGCAAAGTCTTCTACTCATCTGTATGCACCTGCGCGGCATGAAACGCAGCCCCCGAAGAAGAGGGGGTCAGTACGGAATATGTACAGAATATGTAAAGCGGTAACAAATCATAACCATAGCTTAATTTAGGAGAGAAGAAATCACAATCAAACTCAATACCTGCAGCCTTCGCTGGAAGAAGCATAAATGTATACACGAGGTCTCAAACAATCCTTAAGTAAATAATGCAGGCGAACACACATTCTTTAAGCAAATGATGCAATCTAACACACGTGTCGCTTCCGACATGCTAACCAAATAGTCCCTTCGGACGGCCGCTTCCGGCGTAGCAATGATGGCCCCTTCGGGCAGCCGCTTCCGGCTTAATAATGATAATGGCCCCTTCGGGCAGCCGCTTCCGGCATAATAATGATAATGGCCCCTTCGGGCAGCCGCTTCCGGCATAATAATAATGATGGCCCCTTCAGGCATGCCACTTGCGACATAATAGTACTAATCCTGGCCCCTTCGGGCATGCCGCTTGCGACATAATAATAATGATGGCCCCTTCGGGCATGCCGCTTCCGGCATTAATAATAATGATGGCCCCTTCGGGCATGCCACTTGCGACATAATAACACTAATCCTGGCCCCTTTGGGCATGCCGCTTGCGACATAATAATAATGATGGCGGAAAGTAGACATAAGTCGTAAATGAAATAAAGTAGTAAAACTCCGCACCCCCTTCGGAGTGGTTTTGAAAATAGCACACTCAGACATAAGCTGAGGCCATAGCACACTCAGGCATAAGCTGAGGCCATATATTATATAGCACACTTAGCTACGTCATGAAATCATCAAGTAGCTTAGGCTTGGAAATCTCGCACCCCCTTCAGAGTGGTTTGAAAGTCTAAATAGTAAAATCTCTCACCCCCTTCGGAGTGGTTTTGAAAATCAACTTTATGCTTCCATTAGAACAAAATAAATTTTTCTTGAAATCATTAGTAAGACATAAACGTGTTTCAAGTTAATCCGAGTTAGTATAAGAAGGTTAACAACCATATGCACGAGCAAAGTAGTGGGAAACTAAGTGCGCATAAATCAACTTTTAAGACTCGATGGATAAGTATACTTACCGACGCCTGAAGACTCGGAAACAAGTTTCTGGTCAATCCGACTTAGTATAAGAAAGTTATGAGCGTTTGGAGTACAGAACCTTCTACGAACGTTTCAGAAGCTATTTTTGAAAAATTAAAGCAACAATCATACCAAGTACCCTTCAAATATCGTTATGGACATCATTCATTATAGAACCCCCATGAACGTTTCTAAAACAGTCCGAGTTCGCTTATGAAATTTATGAACGTTATTCATTATAGGAACCTCTACGAGCATTTCCAAAACAATCCGAGTTAGCACATGAAAGTTAGGAACGTTATTCATTATAGGAACCTCTATAACCATCTTCAAGCAATCCGAGACCGTCTACGAAAGTTAGGGACATTACTACTTACAGAACTCTTTAGACTTTTCTTGTTATTCAATCATACCATAAGCTCGGCTATACTAAGTATACTCACATCAAGAAGTGAATAATAATCATTAACAAGCTCGGAATCAAGAATAGAGTCACCCCAAGATAAGTATCATAGCTTACTTAGCTCTAGGACATGCCAAAAGAAAGAAAAGGTAAGCTTTACATACCTGTCCCACGTCCAATTAGCCACACTTATTCGTCCAACTTGCTAGTCTACATTCAAGAGAATTGACATAATCATTAGACTCATCGACATATGCTTGTCTTAGTCCTTCAAATGAATTCATTTATATTCTGCCAAAATTTCGGCAGCATTTTCCCTGTAAATACACCATCCCCGAGAATCTAACTCGGCCAATTTATCAACAACAAATCCGAGAATTCAACTTGGCCAAATTATCAACAACAATACCAACAATCATATCTCCAACTTCAACAATTATTTCAAATGCATTCTAACACTAAGAATCCTTTCTACACAATTCGACGGCATTCCTTTTATATTCAATTCAACCACACATAGTCAAGCTAACATCAATGATTTCACATTCAAGTATTAATCCGAAATCATTCTAACATAATTCAAGAACACTTCAAACAATTCAAACCAACATACCACTACATCCGAAACCTTCCAAATTCAATAAGAACAATAACAACATATTTTCTTCCTTTCAAATGCATGAACTACACCAACAATTCACATGCTAGCAACATTATTTTCCATAAACGCAAGAAATAATTTTAAAATCACATTAGCTTCTACAACAACTCTCCAACAATTACAACTTCAACTAGAATTATTAAACTTTCATTTTTCATCATAGAATCCATTACAACAACAACCAAAACACTAAGTAAAATTGATTCATTCTTTCCTACACAACACAACACATCCACGGCCACCACCCCAAAACACCAAATTCATGGTTTCCATCCATTTCCACACACTACAACATGTACAAAACATTCACAACTTATGAAAAAGAAGATTAAATCTTACCTCTTCCACTTAACTCCACAACTTGGATAGAGTTGTAATTGGCATAATAAGTGTTTTGCTTGCTCCAACAACTACTCCATGTTAAAGAGGACCTTCCAATTAGTAGGAAAGCTAGAAGAAAATATTTTTTTTGATTAAGATTTTTGGACCTCAATTTTTCCTCCACCATGGCCGAATAGGTCTCTTGGTCCTTCTCCAAGTTTCTTCAAACTTCTATGGATGAAGATGAATAATATGATCCAATTAGTCTTCTTTTAATTATTTATTTTGCATCCATGTGGGCCAAGGCCCACACCCTATGGGCGGCCCACTTGGCCCCTTTTGCTCCAAGACCATTTTCTTTTGTTTTGGAATTCATGAAAAATTATTTCTCCAATTTTCAAATTTGCCCTTAGCCTTCCTCCATATTTTCTATGAGCCATCTTGCGAATTTCCCTTTTTGCCCCTAGCCTTTCTTAATATTTCCACATCAAAACTTTCATGAACAACTTATGTGCTAAACAAGGTCAAAAATATAGCCTTGCCCTTAACTTCCCGCAATTATCTTGAATTATCCTAATACGCGAAATACGGAATATAACAAATGTCTTCTTGTGGAACAAAGCAGCTCTAATCAAAACTTTCTCGGACATAGCTCACAAGCAAGACATGCTGTGGATAAAATGGCTTCATGTGTACTATATAAAGAACCAGAGGATCGAAGAGATATAGGTGCCGAAACAATCTTGTTGGCTGATTAGGAAAATATTTGAATGCAAAAATAGTTTCCAACAGTTGCAGCATATCAGAGGTAACAAAGGTATCATAAGACAAATTTATTACCAACTATTGACGCCTTTGCCTAGAGTTGCGTGGAAAGGAATGATGTATCATAACGCAGCAAGACCTAAAACACGATTTACAACTTGGCTGCTCATGCTAGGGAGGTTATCAACCACTGATAGATTGATAAGATAGGGATTACAAGTGGATCCCGAATGCTCTTTATGCCATCAACATGCTGAATCTAGAGAACACTTATTTGTGCGATGTGCTTATGCAAAGCAAATCTGGACAAAGCTGCAACACTGGATAGGAATTCCACACTGCACAGCTACCACATGGGAGCAACACATGACCTGGCTTCTGAGTAATTCACGAGGAAACACAAAACAAGCTCAAGTGTACAAACTGATATACTCAGAAACTGTATACGGCATCTGGATGGAGAGAAACAATAGAATCTTTGCGAAGAAGTGTAGCGACTGGAGTAGTGTGGCACGAGAGATTGCATACGTTGTTTGTGTACGGTCCCCTAACAGGATTAGTGATGTAGTTGTTGTTATACCCCATTTTAAACGGGTTAAATTAGAGCACAACATATTGGTGATTCCTAAATTGCTTTGTTTTAAGGAGTCGCCACCTAATTGATTTAAGGTGAATTAGGGCACCTAATTATTAACTAAGGTAAAGCTAACTAAACCTTTGTTAATAGTCTGCTTAATCAGTGTGATTCTAGGTAAGGGTTCTACATTATCCTAAAGGGAAGGGGTTAGGCATCCTTTAGAATCCGTTAACTACGGTTATCCGGCCAAACTTAGGTTAATTAATTAATGCTAAATAAGGTGCTTTGAATTTTAAGAAAAAAGGCTAAGAAAGGTTGTTAAGGTTTTTAAGGAAAATATAAGAATGTTGTTTAAAATAATATTTAGAGAAAATATAATAATTTGCATAAAAGAATACTTTAAATAATTTTAACATAAGAACTGAAACCTAGGGAATTAACTATTGGTTTCTCCTTTAAATTTAACTACCCGTTACTACTAACATTATCCCCACTAATCCGCTAGGATTCATCTAATGTTAAGAAAACAGAACAAGGCAAAGCGTTAGTCATTCAATGCCAAAGCAAAAATGCACAACGGAGCCTAAAATAGAGGAGGAAAGGAATTAAATGGATAGGCCCATTTCAGGCCAATTGCTGTGCACTGTTGCTGCTGTTATGGGCCTCGGCCCAGAATCGTTTTACACAGCTGATGGGGCTGACTCGATAGAATGTTTCGTTGGGCTTTGTCCCAACATCGAATGCGGGAGAAGACGAGTTCCTCGGAATCGCACGCGGTGGTCATGCATAAAAAACGAAAGGAAAAAGATTAGTATGTAATCGATAAATATGGCTAAACATATAAGATACATACTCAAAACAGATCGGTAAGTTAAATATATACTGTGTATATTTAAGTATATATACACAATTCGGCCAACACGCATTTATGACACATGAACAGGGCAACACTCAATATAAATCGAATCAAACAGCGTAATATTTATTGGATTATTCCTATCACACACGATAACTAGCATCAGATAGACACAGAACATGCTACAGAGATCTACTTCCTGACAGATTAATACTTCAAACAAATAACAGATTAATAGTTCAAGCTGCTCTGAACTACACTACTATACTTGAATCATAGACATAATGGGATAAAGACTAGCAGCTAAATATACATGAAACTAACACTTCAAACTACCTTAAAACATTAACACGAAACATGGAGGCAAATAATTTAAGTAGCTAACATGAGATCATACTGTTGAATACTATCCGCTATATTAAGCGAGAAATCGAAACAAACGAGCAAGAATTTAAACACACATAAGAAAACGATGAAATTAAAAGGAGATGAAGATTACCAACTAAACAATACAATACGGCTGAACCCGAAACAATGCTAAAAAGCTAATGCGCCTAAACATGCTTGCAACCATTAACGAACATAACTAAATAAGAACGACAACCAACACACATAAGCAGATATTGAACTAGTAATTAAAAGCTACCACAATACCATCCTAGAACACAACTAAGCGGGAAACAACTATAAATTCAAGATAACTAAAAAAAAAAAAAAAGCTTCACTGACCTTCTTCGGGTGCAGCGAAGTGGGTGCGGAGGGTTTCCAATCTACTCGAACACTATCAAATCCAAGCTTGCGATGTTCGGATTCAAAGCAGTACCAAAGCAAACGAAAACAAAAATTGATTTGGGTATTCTTGGCCCGATATGCAGAAGTAAAGCTGATGTACTAATATTGCTTAAGGGGGATTTTGGCCACTGGAAAACTTCTTTTTTTTAGAACTTCAATTTTCAGGGGGATTTTTGCGACTTCAAAACCTGTTATTCTTCTTTCTAGGGGAATTTTGACTCAAAAAAAAAAGAACCCCCCCCCCCCCTTTTCAAATGACTAGAAAACGATTATTTATAGGGGATTGTTAGGGTTTTCCGTTGAGAGGAGCGGGGGCAAAGGGAAGTGGAGGCGGCAGAGGCGTGGGGGACAGGGGAGAGAAGAGATAGAGGCGTGTGTGGGAGACAGGCGTGGGGGACAAACGGCGGTGGTGGGGATTAGATGACGATGAAAAAGGGAGAGAGGAAAGGAAGAGAGAGGAGAGAGAGGAACGGGTGGGGTGGTGTGCGTGGCCTGAAGGAAAAAAAAAAAGAAGGAGAGAGGCGCTATTAGGGTAGAAAATGATCAACACAAATAATTGGGCCGGGTCGGGTCAAAATTTGGACTGGGTTGGCTAAAAATGTTGGGCTGGTTAATTAAAATGTGGGCTGGGAATAAAATATGGGCTGGTGAATAAAATGTGGGCTGCTTGATCCGGAAATGTTTATGTTGATTGGGTTCGGATTTGGGTTGATGAATTAAACATATGAGCTGGATGAGAGAAATAAATTTGCTTCTGAATTTAAGTAAAAGACCTATTTTAATTAATCATATACTAAGTGTGCTAAAATATCACCTAATATAAAAGCAATTATTTATTAGTGCTCAGATACAACAAAATTATATGATGCCACAATAGTTGTGCAATAATATTTTGAAATTCAACAATAAGTAAACGCTATTATTAAATTACGCGAAGATAAATGCGATGCGTGTGCATAAGCTGGTAAAAATGCTGAAATGATAAAAATGTGAATTATAATAATACTGGTAACAAAATAATAACAATAATAATAATAATAATAATAACAATAATAATAATATGAATAATAATAATAATAACAACAATAACAATAATAATAATAATAATAATAATAATAATAATAATAATAATAATAATAATAATAATAATAATGGTAGTAGTAACGGTAATAAAAGATAATAACAGTAGTGACTACAACAGGATAATGAAATGCCGGTATTAATAAAAACTAATAATTATAGTAAAAAATACAAATAATTATTTTTTAAAGTTGCCAAAATATTGGAAGCGAAAAATAGATATTTCGGAGGAAAGGTGGGACAAAATTGGGTGTCAACAGTTGCTAGTTTCCAATTTTAGCCTGATTTTGTTGCCTCTTTTTGTTTCATTTGGAATGGCAAGCTGTGTATAGCTATGCCTTGATATGTAAAATCCTACTTTGGTGATTAATACAAAGCTTAGTTACCAAAAAAAAAAAAGTATAGCATTTAATTAACCTGTTTAACTTTCTTATAGTGTTAACTGTTAGGTACCCGACTCATTGCTATTCATTAACAGCAAAAACAAAAATTTGTCTCATAATTCTCTTAAGCATTTTCGTCCACATATATAAAATATGACCATATATTATCTTTTCAAAAGTATTGCATTTAATTGACCTGACTTTCTACTCCACTCATTATTCTCCAAATCTAGACGAGAAATAACTCAAAGAATATAAGACGTACTATTATTGTTGTGACGTGATTACTATTTACTTAGACCACCCATTCACCCACTGCTAACACTGTTACATTTAATACATGTACTTCAAAATCAAGCCCGATCTATTCCTACATGATTGGACATCAAAATTGTGATTCCCCCCCCCTGCCCCCCCCCCCCCCCCCCAAATCTAACGTACATTAAGTATTGGAGACCAAACATTTGGAGGAATATTTCACGACCCACATCTATTCAAGTATAGTCGTACTGCTAAAAAAAAAAAAAAAAAGAAAGTATAGTCCTACTAAAATATTTACTCAAACATAATGTTTGCAGGAATATTTCACGACCCACATCTATTCAAGTATAGTCGTACTGCTAAAAAAAAAAAAAAAAAAAGTATAGTCCTACTAAAATATTTACTCAAACATAATGTTTACATCAAACCAACAATTTAACTATAAGGTCACATGTTATAGTGAAAATATCTGTTAATTTAACAATGATCAAGTGATGCGAAAAAAATAATTGTTAAGTAATAGAAATTATATTCAAGACACATATACTGTATTTGTTTGATTGGTGACTTATGTTGCAAAATACTATCGTCGCATTTTCTATATAGTCTCCTGATCTCTTTTGATTGATCTCCGATATTCCTTTTAACATTTTTTATGCTGGCCCTTTTAGCCTTTGATTTTGATTTATTAGGGTAGGTTCTTTAAAGTGCAATTTAGCTGTTAAAAGTGAACCTTTGAACTAAATGCACTTAATGTTCTTAACCTTGCAAGTTGCATACATGAGGTGGTAAGTACCCCTTTGTTCTTAATTAGGGATCTTAAATTTGAGTCTTGAGAATGAAATTGTCTTTGGTAAGAAGTGTTTCACCCTTAGAGACTTTCTAGCACGAATCTGGATTAGTCGAACCCCAATGCAAGTACTAGACACCGAATATCTATATGTTCCAGGATAAAAAAGATCTTCGAACCATATTATAGGTTCTGGAGACATATACAATGAACCTAAAAGTTTTCAACCACAATTTGGTACAACAATAGAAATAGTAAATTTTTCTCATGTTGAAGTCTAAACAGTGATGCAAATAATAAATTTTGGGATGACAAAGTTCAAGTCTTGGGAGCAATTCTTAATGGAGGACCATTTAAAGAAAAAGTCGATGGATGAAATTTATGAATAATAACCGAACTCCACAAGTGAAGTGGGCAACAAAATTTATTAAGAGTTAGGCATCTATGTTTTACTTTAGAGCCAACTAGCACATGGTACTCTCCTCCAAGTTCTTTGCTGTTGTCTGCTCGTGCTTGCTTACGCTTGGACGGGTTGGGCTGGACAATTTTTTCATTCTGAGTCAATTTGGGCACAATCAGAGACCGCCCTTTTAAAAATTAGACTTATTTGGTCTAAATATATAGCTTAAGTTGACTCATAAAAAACTCGTATAATATTTTTAAAAAGTTATTTGAGATGTTAGGAATAGACATAATAAAGAAATGTTTTATAGTTTTGTTTGATAACCAAACAAACAATAAGAAACAAATGAAAAAAACTAAAACTTGATAAGAGTTGGACAGGTGGGGGTTGTGACCCATGTTTATCCCATCTAGAAATAACCTATCTCAAATTTGGTATTAACTATTTATTTCTTAATTCAACTCATTTTAACTTGTTCGCTCATTTATTACTCCATTAACAGGCCGATATCTAAGAAGAAACAAAAGTAGGTTAGCTTTTTACGGAGAAGCAGTTGCTTGAACAAAATCAGGACTTGGGAATTCTAACTTCTAGGTTGTCCTTAATTTGCCCCTAAAAGATTTTGTTTCGAGTTTAAATACATTGCCCTTGTATGAAAGTTTCTATATTATGGTCATGTTACCTCAACAATAATTATAATTAAATTGTCTATATAGTTCGAACATGATATGTCAAAAATCTGATTTTCTATGTGATTTCGAAATAAGATTGACTTTCTAAATATACAAATACTACAAATCATTTTTAATCATGAATAGTGTTAAACTTGAAACATATTCATAAAATTT
Organism: Lycium barbarum; assembly: GCF_019175385.1. Lineage (NCBI taxonomy): Eukaryota > Viridiplantae > Streptophyta > Magnoliopsida > Solanales > Solanaceae > Lycium > Lycium barbarum. The sequence goes on from NC_083337.1 coordinate 168,222,537, forward strand.
ACTCAATATACGAAAAAGTAACCCTACTGCGTTAGTCTCTGCTTGCAAGTTGCAAACTTGCAATAACACCTTGTGGACTTCATCACTAACTGGGTAATTAGGCCGTTGGTAAAGTTCAAGTAATCATCAAGTTCAGAGAATTCCCATCTATTCTCGTAGTGTTTATTAAATCAATCAATAAATACAATCTATGTTTGTAGTTGATAAATTTCTTAAAGTAACAGCTAACAAAGTTTTCAGGATGTGAAAAGAAAGGAAAATTTTACTTAATTTCTTTTCCTGGTGGAAGTATACTCACTCGATTAGGAAAGGTTCTCAAGTTGGGGGTCCTCCCAAAGATAAACAGATAAAGATATAGTATTATTTACATGTATTTAATATTTCAATTATTTTAATTTATTTGACATATTTCTCTTAGTGTGTTTTATGCAAAATGATTTTTTATTATTGAAAATAATTTAATTTTAAATTTGTTTTTAATGAAATTATTACCATACAAATGTTTTCCCATAAATTTCAAAAGTTACTTCTCTTTTTAAAATTTTGTACGCATTTAAATGGTATCACATGATCAGTAGAGAGTAATTATTTTTTATATAATAAAAGGTGGATCTTTTGACTTGTATGTTCTCAACTAATTATCAGATTCTTCGACAAATAGCTTATTCACACTAGTCACCAAACTAGTAACCCAATAGTTCTTTATTTGAGTTGAAATTGAACAAACCCAACAAATCCATTTATCTGTATCAAATATGAAACCCGAACACCCCAACTATCACTTATCAGATAGCTTTAGACTTTATTTGTTTATCTTTTTTTTTTTTTAATTATTATTTTCAAAGGCTACTTTTCTAGAATAGTGAAAGGGAATAAGTAAAAGAGGAGATAAGTGATAACCATTGATTGACGTTAAACAGAACACCATTATGGTGCACGGTGAAATAACAATCCCGGATTTCAAATTTTTTAGTCCGATTAATTTGAAGTCACTTAGAATAAAGCCAGCTAGGAAAGGCATACCTTATCCAGAATTTTGAAAATTGTACAGACAACCTATTTGAGAACACCATTTTAAGGCGTACCACTTTTTTTTCATCTCCAACCAAAAGTAATTAAAGGTTTTCAGCATTAAAATCACCATTGTTGCAAGCTTGAAGAAGTGGATCTTGAATTTTGAATTTAATAATGAGTTTAAATAAAGTGGATTTTGTTGGAAAAGCTTGGAAATATTGGCAGAGAAGAAGATAAATTGGTAGTTTAAACTTCAAAAAAATACTTTTAGTTCTAAACATATATGTTTGAAACTTCAGCACAAACACATCTTTGAAGTTTTGCCTTGGCAAAACAAACTTCGACAAAAATATTGAAAGTTTGCTTTCAAAATCAATATGTCAAACTTCATACATATGAAATTTTTTGCAACTTTAATTGTGTATACCTGAAGTTGGTCTGAAGTGGTTAAACTTGCAAACATTAATAGACTACAACCATGACTTAAATATTGATTCCAAAATCTAGTGGCTATATATGCATTTGTCCACAGAATTTTTCTAGTCACAATGCTTGAATCCAAGATCTCGGAAATAATAGTTTGGATCCTAGTTAAAATATGCTTGTTTTTATCTCGGAAATAATAGTTGGGATCCTAGTTAAAATATGCTTTGTGCTTTATAAACCAATTTTACATTGTCAGCAAGAATATGCTATCTTGTCCTTCTAGAGAATCTTCAGTGCTGTTTGACACCAACAATTATTTACTATATAAAAAAGGACATCAACAAGCTCGGGTGAGCTTTGACCTAATGCATATATATGATTAAGCGGAAAAGTCAAAGATTCAATCATAATCATCATCTATAAAATGCAGCAATTTAATACCCTTCATCATTCCAGTAGTAACTAATTAACTTGCTGTGTATTTTCTTGAATCTTCTTAATTAAGATGGCATTTTATTCACAACTACTTCATTGTAGTTTCTACTTGTCTGTGTTAATGTTGTTGTTTTCAGTGAATTTTAGACTTTGTTGGGCAGATTTATCTTCGGACTACTATGAGAAATCATGTCCAAAAGCTATGTATACCATTAAAAACGCAGTAGCAAATGCTGTGTGGAAGGACCGCCGCATGGGGGCCTCTTTGCTCCGTCTTCATTTTCATGATTGCTTCGTTAATGCACGTTAATTCTCTCTTAAACTTTGCTTTTTCAGTTGATAAAATTTGTGTTCTATTAACATTAGAACGAAATGAATATATAGAGTTCATATTACACACCTTGAATATTGATTTGGTGTGTAGTCGATTGATTGATTAGTTGTTAATAGTGTCACGCTTCATTTTGTTGCTTCTTGACAAAATTTTGTTTGTATAGAATGAGACTACACATATGCCTTGAGAGTAATTCCAACTTATATGATAATTATACAACACTATTTATTGTTTTCCCGTTACATTCTATTGATAAAAAAAATAAAAATAAAAAGATAGCTAGGAAACAAGCAATTGCCTAGGGCTATCACTTATTTGCTTATCATAAAAGTACACAGTAATATTGCTATGTAGATACAAGATATTAGCTAGCTAGGAAGATCGATTAGTCTTTTAATCCTTAAATTACACTGACGAGATCAACTTTATTTATGGCTGAACATATTACGATTGAGTTTTGGACTAATAATCTTAACAATTTCATTTTTTTTTCTTTCAAAATATTTATGTATTTGTTTTTGACAGGGATGTGATGGATCCATACTATTGGATGATACTTCAGATTTCACAGGAGAAAAAACAGCAACACCAAATTCAAATTCGCTAAGAGGATTTGACGTGATAGATACAATCAAATCTCAAGTAGAGAAAGTATGTCCTGGAATTGTTTCTTGTGCTGATATAATAGCTGTTGCTGCACGGGATTCTGTCGCAGTGGTAAGTATTTTAATTTAAATCTTCTCCCTCGCCATAAAACAAGCTTATAACTGGCTAAATACATGACTGACCCCTTAAACTTGCCCGCTAATTTCATTGAGAAATAATCAATTTTTGAAATCCATAATGTTATGGATTTCAAACTTTAAGAGGTGAAACTCTATTACAGTACGCTAGAATAAAACCTAGGAAATTTTCATGGAGTTTTTATTTTTATTTTTTTAAAGTTCGAAATCCATGACTGTTCCATGGCAATATCCTGAAATTAGTTCACTTGTTAAATTTTAAATCTATAAAATTGTCATGAATTTCCGCACTAAAAGTGATAAATTTTCAAATTCTTCAACTAAAAAGTAGTTAAATCGCAAAACTCCTTACTACAATCCTCTTTCGATGCCTACTTACTTAGGTCTAGCTGACCCAGCTTGAAGTCTATCAACCCCTTTCAAGTTGGGACAAACTTCAAAATGCTGGTTATTTTTTCAAACTTGTCCGAAATGCTGCTAGTCCGTGCAATTTTTACAATTTCTAACTTCCACAAGGATTTGGGCCGTAATGATCATAATAGCAAGTAATTGCACGGTGTATCCTTCAAAATGAACTGGTCTCTAATTTTTGTCCTTCAAATGAACTGGTCTGTAATTTTTGTCCTTCAAACGGGCTGGTCTCCTTCAAAATTGAATTTATACTTATAGGGGCATGAGTTCTTTAAAGTCGAGACATGACTTGTGGATATTATAATGTGTAACTTATGCCCTATATACATAAGTTCGATTTTGAAGGGCAAAAATTAAAGACCATCCGGTTTGAAGAGAAAAAAATTAAAGACCACCACAAAAACCAAAGGGAAGTACATGGTGTGACCACCAGCAAAAAAAAAAAAAAAAAAAAAAAAAAAAAAAGGCAATTTGCATGATTTCCCTTATTCGGGGGTGGTTTTAAATTTTCCCCCCTCAAATTGCTAGTCTTTAATTTTTATCCTTTACCTAAAAATTCATGGGTTTTGGGTTCGAATCCCCGCTCAGTCAATTTTTTTTAAACAAAATCGCAAGGTAGAGTATGGATTCGCAAGGCAGGCAAAACTCTACCTTATAAGGCAGAGTTTGCTACCTTAAGGCAAAGTTTGCCTTCAAGCATAGGTAGAGTTTGAATCCAAAACTCTGTCTTTTGATTTTTTTAAATTTTTTGACTGAGAGTGGGTTCGAACCCGAAACCCATGGGTTTTTAGGCGAAGGACAAAAATTAAAGATCAACAATTTGAGAGGAAAAAAATTAAAGACCAGTGCCTTTGGAGGACAATCCGCGCAAAAAAATGAAAAAAAGGCCCAAAAGGCCTCATTTTAAGCAAATGACCCAAGTTGGTCGTTCGGCCCAAATTAATACCAAGCGCTAGCCGCCCAACCTGTTCACTGCAAAAAAAAATCAGATTTTTAGTCACCACAAAAGAGTGGAAAGTCGTCACTAAAAGGTTCGCTACAAAAAGAACAGGACTATTCACTACACCAAAAGAGGCTTTTAGTGGCAATATAATTTTCTTTTAGTTATTGCCACAAAAACATTTACCGGCAATTGGTTAATGCCATTAAATACAAGGTCGCTAAAGCCTTTAGCGGTATTTATTGTTAAAACTAAAATTTGATATTGCCGGTAATAATTGATTCTAGAATATAATTAGCGGCAATTAAGTTATTGCCGCAAATTAATTGCTGCTAAAAGTATACTATGTTGTAGTGATTTGTGGCGACTAAAGATGGAAAAGTCGCCACTAAAGATCGACGAAAAAAATTCATATTGAGCCTTCAAAAAATATCCCAAAACATATATAATATGTGTATAATTTGTAAGTATACATTAGTTATACATTTATTAAACATAAATTATACAACAATGATACAGTTTCTATACGTAAGCAGTGGCGGAGCCAAAATTTTCACTAAGGGGTGTCAAAATATAAAGAAGTAAATTCACGAAGAAGCCAAGAAGTGTCAATATGTAATATATATACATAAAAATAAAAAATTTACCTAGCTACACAGTGTAATTTTCCGATGAAGGGACACCCCTCAACTATATGTGGCTCCGCCACTGTACGTAAGAAACATTTTCTATACATATACTGTCGTGATACTTATACAACAATGATACAGCTTGTATACATATACAGTCGTGATACTTATACAACAATGATACAGTTTATATACCTATGCTGGAATTAGTTGAAAAATGGCTAGAAAATGAAATTATTTTGAAAAAGCTAAAAAATGACTTTTAAGATTCTTGCACCATCGGATGTCAATAGTTTCACCCGAATGACCATTTGTGTCATTTTCCCGAAACAAAAATGTAACCCATAAGCTCAATGGAGTTCCTTTTTTCTTGGTTCAGTTAGGTGGGCCTTCGTGGACAGTCCAATTAGGCAGAAGAGATTCTACAACAGCAAGTTTAAGTGCAGCAAATAGCGATATCCCGTCTCCTTTATCGGATCTTAGTGACCTTATTTCTAACTTCGCCAATAAAGGGTTCACTGCTAAAGAAATGGTTGCCCTCGCAGGTAAAAAGTTTTTTACCTTTTCAGTTTTAAGATCATTTTGTGTAATTTATTATTTCCTTTTAATATCATTCGAAATGCATCTTGGAGGCCGAATATAGCCAAATGGATATAGAGAGTCCACATATCCGCTCGAGTTCAAGTTCTATGCATTAATAGGATTAGATGCATAAAAATTTACACAATCCGGTCATTTTACATAGTCATAGGTAAACATTTTATAATTAGTATTGATTGGAAACTTGAAAAAATTAATGAATTACCTATAATAACATATTAAACTAAATGGATAATGTAAAATAATTTACATCTGAACTGTATATAACTAAAATCCTTTCTACTCCATTTGCAAAAAAAAAAAAAAAAAAGGTTAACTAAAACATCTAACAACACCGCAAGCATATTTTGACACAAATAAGTGCAATTTGACTTGATGTAGAAACCACTTGCCTTATTTTTCAGAGTACACAAAATTAATCACAAATAACTTTTATCGCTAAATAGCAAAAAATCATCATTAATCCTAATTAATGACGAATTTTCAGAAAAGTAATTAGCAATGGGTTACGTAACGACAGATTAGCAACAAATTTTGTAACTAATCTCTTTTTTTTTTTTTTTTTTTTTTTGTAGTGTCATGTTACTAATTGGGTAACTCTTGTTATTATATATAGTGCAGAACAAATTATTAAATTGTTATTGCACATAAGTTAATCGATTCGACTCCAACTTTAACAGGAAGTATTTAACTATCATGGATATATCACTACATTTTAATCATGGAATGCATATTTTTCATACAGGTGCTCACACGATAGGCAAAGCACAATGCTCAACATTCCGAGAACGTGTGTACAACGAAACAAACCTCGATTCAACTCTGGCTACATCGTTGAAATCAGACTGTCCTAGTACAGGTGGAGACGACACCGTTTCATCACTTGATGTAACCACCCCTTCATTATTCGACAACCATTTTTACAAGAACTTGGTGGACAATAAAGGGGTTCTTCACTCAGACCAACAACTATTTAGCGGCGGTTCTACAGACTCTCAGGTCAAAACTTATAGTACTCACCCTACAACATTTGATGAAGATTTTGCAAGCGCTATTGTTAAAATGGGAAATTTAAGCCCACTTACTGGAAGTAATGGTCAGATTCGGAGCAATTGCAGGAAAATCAACTAATTAATTAATCAGGGTGCACCTATATAAGTTGTGGTGGTAGTAATATTTATGTAATTGTGAGTGAACTCAAGTTTGTAATGTGTTTGTATTTTGTTCTAAGTTTGTAACATGTTTGTATTTTGTTCTAAGAAGAACAACTGGTTGCGTGAATAAAAACTTTAATTTCCAATTGTGTTCATTTATTTTATTTTATTTTATTTTATTTTATTATTGCATAGGGGGCAAGGGAAGGGGAAATCGGGAGGGAATTAAAACTTGGGTATTCGAACCCGAGTCCGGAACCAAAATAACCCAAAAAAAAAAGGGTATGAACCAAAATACCCCAGGAAAAAAAACGGGTACAAAAGTACCTTTAACGCATGAAAATCATGCATTAAAGGACTTAACGCGGATGGAGCCGTTAAGTCCTTTAACGCATGATTTTCATGCGTTAAAGGTGTCCCTTTTTTGGTCAAATTGTTTGATAAGCTTTAACGCATGATTTTCATGCGAAGCTTTATCCCTTTTTTTTTAAAAAAATCTTTCTTTCTTTTCTTTCTTTCTTTTTTTCCTTTCTTTCACACTTTTTTTTCATACTTTAGACATAGATTAATCATGCTTCGAGACTCCAAAACTTGAATATTTTATATAGAACCCTATTTATTTTTGTGCAATTAATAAGGTACGCTCAACACATCAAGGATACACAAAACTTCGGATTGTCGTTTTAGTGATTGAAAAGTGCTCGAAGTCCATTTTTGTTTGAAGATTTGTTGTCATTAGCTTTAAGTTATTTATGTTTTAGGGTTATACATTATTTTTATATTAATGCGTAACTTTATTTTGACAATTTCACAAATAAATAAATTAACAATAAATAAAAAATTAACAAATTAATAATCCATAATCAATTAACAAATATTAATTCACAATCCATTATTTCTGTGTATTTTTTTATTTTATTTTTGCGTTATCCCCTTCAACACCCAACTAATTGGAGTCCGCAACTTAAATAACTTCAAAAGTGGGTTTGGGTACCAAAATAATCCATTAACGAATAACGAACAACGAACAATAAGTTAAATCCTGAATAACGAATAATAAACTAAATCCCGAATAACGAACGATAAACTAAATCCTGAATAACAAACGATAAGCTAAATCCTTAGTTTTAGATTGAACATCATTAACAGAATTTCCGAAAAGGATTAGTTAGTTAACATAATTTTTTGATGAAGGATTAGTTAGTTAATAAAATTTTGTTCGTTATTACTTTAACTAGATGAGTTAAGTAAATTATAATTGACAATACAATATCATGGATTATTCAAAATAACTAATTAAATCCTCCATACCTTATCCTAGTTAAGTAAGTTCTAATTAGAGATTTTTTTTAGTTAATTTCAAGAATAATGAATAATTTAGTATTTACAAATACGACACCTCCATGGATCTCCGTTAATTATTTGTTAATTATGGCATTGTTAATATATTTATTTCTGAAATTGTTTTCCCCGTTTTATTTACTTGTTTATCCCATGTCAATCGTTAAATAAATTAGTTCATTTTTTTACTAATAATATCTTCTCAATGCTCCCGCTGAGGTTTGATCCCTGGTGGATGAGATTAAAAAAAGTCAAAAGCCAAATGCTTTACCACCATGCCAATTTGGTTAAAATAACAATGTAGACACTTTTTATTATTTTGTATATTCACTAATGCTATCTAACTTGTTTTCTTAAATTGAATTTGGAACCTTGAAATTGACATTGAAAACATCATTATCACGGGATTATGGAATTGAAATATATTTTTCGCCATTAGATTTAAAAAAGAAATAAATGAAAATTGCACACTAATTTGGGGGAAAATTGAAATTGAATGGGATAACTGACGTTTTTCAAAAATTCGGGGTGGCTGAACAGCCTTGCGGCAGTTCAGACGCATAGATCTGGAAAAAATACCCAAAATAAAAAAAAATCACATCAAATGGACATCCGAGCACAAATTTATGACCATTTAAAATTTCACCAACTTACAAATAAATTAGTGCGCAAAAGGTTTTTTAATTGGTTATTTTGGTACCCAAATCCACTTTTTGGGTTATTTAAGTTGCAGACTCCAATTAGTTGGGGGTTGAAGGGTATAACGCAAAAAAAAAATTACACATAAATAATTAATCATGAATTGATATTTTGTTAATTGATTATAAAAATAAAGTTACGCATTAATATAAAAATAATGTGTAACCCTAAAACATAAATAACTTAAAGCTAATGACAACAAGTCTTCAAATAAAAATGGACTTCGAGCACTTTTCAACCACTAAAACGACAATCCGAAGTTTTGTGTATCCTTGATGTGTTGAGCCTACCTTATTAATCGCACAAAAATAAATAGGGTTCTATATAAAATATTCAAGTTTTGGAGTCTCGAAGCATGATGATATGTCTAAAGTATGTAAAAAAGTGTGAAAGAAAGGAAAAAAAAAAAGAAATTAAAAGAAAAAGAAAAAGGGATAAAGCTTTAACGCATGAAAATCATGCGTTAAAGCTTATCAAACAATTTGACCAAAAAAGGGACACCTTTAACGCATGAAAATCATGCGTTAAAGGTACTTTTGTACCCGTTTTTTTTCCTGGGGTATTTTGGTTCATATCCTTTTTTTTGGGGTTATTTTGGTTCCGGACAGTTCGAACCCTCACCAATAAGGTGAAATTTCAAGTAACCAACCAACTGAGCTACTAGATTCCTACCAATTGTGTTTATTATAGTACTCGTATTATTGGCCAAACACTTATTTTTTTTTGCAAAATTTTCGTTAGTGAATGACCTTCTTTTTATTTTTCTTGTAATTTATTTACAGTTTGAACCATGGTTTAAATATTTGATAACCATTATTACAAGAACTTGGTGAACAATAAAAGGGTTCTTCACTCAGACAAACAACTATTTAGTGGCGGTTCTATGGACTCTCAGGTCAAAACTTATAGTACTCACCTATAACATTTGATGCAGATTTTGCATCACCCTATAAATTTAAACCCGCTTACTGGAACTAATGTCCAGATTCGTACCAATGGCAGGAAATCAACTTATTAATTATGAGTTTATGTAATATACACTGCCAATTCATCATCTATATGAATTGTAGTAGTTGCAATATTTTTGTTGTTGTGGGTTAGCGTGTTTGTATTTTGTTTTAAGAACAGATGCTTGCGTGAATAAAGACATTAATTTTCAGTTGTGTTTATTATAGTACTCGCATTATTGGCCATCATATTTTTTTTTTTTTGAAATAATTGGTTAGTTTAGTAAATGATCTTATTTTTATTTCTCTTGCAATTTATGAACTATTTAGACTACAGTCTAATTATTCGATAACCATTATTACAAGAATTTAGCGAACAATAAAGGGGTTCTTCACCCCAACCAACAACTCTTTAGCGGTGGTTTTATGGATTCTCAGGGCAAAACTTAAAGTACTAACCTTGTAACATTTGATGCAAGTTTTTCCCTTGTAACATTTGATGCAAATTTTGCAAGTGCTATAGTGAAAATGGGGAATTTAAGCCCACTTACCAATGGCCAGATTCGTACCAATTGCAGGAAAATCAACTACTTAATTAATTGTTCAGCGTGGACCTAAATAACTGTTTGCGAGAATAAAGACTTTAATTTGAAGTAATCGCACAGTGTACCCTTTAAATGGACTGGTCTTTAATGTTTTCCCTTCAACTGGGCTGGTCTTTAATTTTTGTCCTTCAAAATCAAACTTATGCCATAAGTTATTTAAGGAAACTAACATAATTTGTGGATATTATGATATGTAACTTATGTCCCGTTCGATTTTGAAGACAAAAGATTAAAGACCAGCACAAAATAGGGGGGAAATGCAAACGACCCCTTTGATTTACAATTATATTTATTATAGTACTCCCGCCTTATCGGGCATCAACTTTTTTTCTCTCTTCCTTGTACTTATTACAATGAGTTAATAGCACTTTTGATCCTTTAATTATTGATAAATTTTAATTTTCGTTCTCATGATATTTGACTAAGCGGATTAAGCCTTCTATTAATTGAATTGTGCACTTTAACCCATTTATTGTGAATTTTTCACAAAATTTTCATAATTATTAATCATTCCAACCACTGAATTACTCATGTGCTGTGTTAAGTTTGTATTGTTCCTTCATATTTGACAGTATAAATATTATTCTATAAATAGTCAAAAATAACATATTTTCTACATGAAGGGACCAAAAATGCACATTTTAATTAATTGTAGTTTAGATATGTTGAATCATACATATATATCACAAGGATCAAAAACAGATTTTTCCAATAACTTAGAGACCAAAAGAACTATTATCTCCCAATTAAAATTTTAAAGCCCACCGGAAAATATTGTTCAAGGTGGTTACCAATTCAATTCAAAAGGTAAAGGATTAACATATTAATTTAGAGGTGGCAATTTGAGCCCATATTTAGAAAATTAGCCCATTTTACCCATATGTTGTGAGCTGGGTCACTCATATTTCAGGTGGGTAAATATGAGCTTCAAGTATCTCTTTAACCCATAAAAATATGGGCAAATATGGGTATCCATATAAGAACACACTAGACTCAATAACAACTCATTTTGAAAGTGAAAAATTTCTTTCTTACCTCCCACCCCAACCCTTACCCCACCACCCACCCCGCTCCCACTCCCTCACAATTTTTTTTTATTTCATATACTTTATTTTTCTTTTATAAAAAGCTTATTAAAAAGGAGATTTTTTTTTTCTTACCTCCCACTCCGATCCCTCCCCTCACCCCCACCATACCCCCCCCCCCCAAAAAAAAAAATCAATTTCAACTATTTTACTTTTATAAAAGTTTTATAAAATATGAAAAAAAAAATTCTTACCCCCACCCCTCTCCGAACCCCCCCCCCCCCCCCCCAAATATTTTACTTTTATACAAGTTTTATAAAAAATGGAAAAAAAAATTCTTACCCCCGCCTCACCCCCTCCACGACACCCCCCCCCCCCGCTCCCTCCCCCAAATTTCAATTTTCATATATATTACTTCTATAAAAAATTTATAAATAATGGAAAAGAATTTCTGGTCTCCCACCTCAACCCCCGCCAAAAAAAAAAATTCTATTTCATATATTTTACTATTATAAAAAATGAAAAAAAAAAAATTTACCCCCTCCACAACCCCTACCCCCACCCCTCACCCCTGAAATTTATATGAAAAAATTAATTTAACTTGACAAAAGAAAAAAATTATAAACATACACTTAAAATAATATTACACTTGTATAATATGAGTTAACCCATAACCAACCTAGCCATTTATCACCCAACCCATATTTACCCATATAAAATATGGGCGATTTGAAACCCAACCCATTTTTATTCAAACCATTTTTAACCAAACCAAATTCAACCAAACCCACCCATTTGCCACTCTTACATATTATCATTCATTCCGTTTAAAGTTAAGGGGTTAGGTGAAATTTACTTTTTAAAAGGATTATCATATTATCATTCATTCCGTTTCAAAAGCTGGTAAGCTTCTGATTGATGTCCTTGAGATTGTATCAAGCTGACGAAAAGTCAGATTAGTTTCCAGTTGACAACCAACATCTTGAGATTGAAGAACTATATAAATAATTTTGATACAGAAAGAAAAAATAAAGTAAAGATGACTCCACCCTGAATCAACACATAATATGTACGTCTACGCTGTTTTTCTGCTATTCATCTAAGTTGACTCACAATTGAAACAATTTGAATTCAATGGTCTATTTTCAAGACAAAATAGGCACCATAATTAATGACTGCATTGAAACTAATTAATGACCCATGTGATGGATTAATATTTGAATAGTGTCATCCTAATTTAAAATTGTTCAAAGATTATTTTGATGGAAACATATAGTAGGAGTATATACTAAGTAGTGAAGTTGCCCGCGCTTCGCGCGGTTGTTAAAAAATTTATAAATCATATATTTATAAAATAATTAATTTTGTTTGTAATCTAAGCAAAGTGTAATATCTTAATTAAATTATCATGCATATAACAAACATTTTTAGTGTCATATTTTCAATAAAATAAAATACTAATCCAATAACATTCATGATTCTATCATCTTTTTATAATTCGCTTAACATCCTATATAAGAAATTGCCTGAAAGTACTTGTCGAAAACATTTCAATATAAATACGAAACAACCCACTAATATTAGCTATTTAAACTTGGAAAACAAAAGATAAAAAATGGAGAAACATAAGAAATTAGAGAAACAATACTGAAAAGAATGGTGTTACTTCTTTAGCTTATTATGTATATAATCAATTCGTCAATCCTTGCACCTTCGTCTTGACCGGCCTAGCTTTTTAAGTTTAGATAACTTAAATTAGAAAAGAAAAAAAAAAGAAAAACAACAAAAGATAAGAGACTAAATGTTACATTAAAATTCATGCAAAAACTGTTACACTGTAATTTGTTAAGAGGAAATTGATTACCTTTAGTTCGTTCGATTTTGTTTCGTGACTCAGTTGAAATTTGCAAAACATATATCATGGATAAAACATGAATAATAAATCCTGGACAAAGAAAAATTATTAGTTTTATCATTATTCAATAAGAAATTATAAGAATGAAATGAAGAAGGAAAAGAAATAAAAAAAGAAAATAATGAATCCATATCCCCGGCTGAAAGAAATAACTAGGCAAAAGTCATATATGGCCCCCTAAACTTTGCCACATTTTCCTCTGGGGTACCTAAATCGAGGGTTGTACTTATTGGGTACCTAAACCAGTCCGAATTTGTACCACATAAATGCTTTTTGCTGATGTGGCAAAAAAAGTGAAATGCACTCTCCTTGGGCGCGTGAAGTACTCTTCAATACTATTTTTTTTTTTGGTTGAAAGCTTACCTCTTTTAAAATATGACTTAAATTTAAAAAAAAAAAACTAAAAACTGGACAACAGCCCGTCAGTCACCTCCCTCACCCCTCTTCGTCTTCTCCACCACTGCTTCTCTTCTTCAATTTTTTTTTGTTCTTTTATTTTTTGTTTCTTTTGATTCTTTCTATAAAAATAATTTGTGAATTAGATGTTTCTTTTGATCACCATTTTCTTTATATTTTCTAAATCTGAAAAGCACCATCACCATCACCATCTTGTTCACCGGAAAAATGGAGACTCGCCACTGTTGGCACTCTCTTTTTATGAAGTGTGCATTCTCACCTTTCATTGATTAACTTATATTTAGCAAGAATTTTAAAGATTGAAGGACCATAATTTTAGTGGTAGTCCAGCGGTGGCCGTCGCCGGATTCGACGGTGAAGAAGTAAAAAGGGATCCTAAGGAGAAGGGAAAGAAAGGGATAAGAAAGGAGGGGTGGGTCTTGGAAAGGCATTGGTGGACCTAAATGAAGGAAGAAAAGGGGAATAATTGTTGGGGAATAATTGTTGGTGGGGTGGGCGGATGGCTGCTGGGGGCGGGGGGACGGCGGTTGGGGGTGATGGTGCGGCGGCCAGTGGTGGGCGAGCAGCGGCCGGAGATGAAAATGGGGGGAGGGGGTAGGGGTGGGGTGAAGGAGATGAAAATTGGGGGGGGGGGGGTTGTTGTATAATTTATTTTTTAATTATTATGATGGACCCTGCCGCCACGTGTCATGTTTTCATTTGACAAAGTTGCCACGTCATGGAGAGTGTAATACACTCTCCTAATTTTGCTGATTATTGTGAAAAAGGTACCCAATAGGATCGAAATCGGACTGGTTTAGGTACCCAATAGGTACAACCCTCGGTTTAGGTACTCTAGAGGAAAATGTGGCAAAGTTTAGGGGCCTATCTATGGCTTTTGCCAAATAACTAATTCTTTCCAACTATCCATATTTTTTCTTTTCTCTACCAATCCAACCATAAGTTTCTAATTTTAACTCTTTATGACCATATTCACTGTGCCTTGTGGAATTATATATCAAAACTTTGGAGTCTTCTCCCTTTTCTACTTCCTTTTTCTCTTGTATTAACAAAGAGAAGCACATAACCGATCCGTTGAGTGATAAAATTAAGTTTTTGATTTTTCTTCTTAGTTATCACAGTAATAATAAAATCTCTACTAAATAAAATAATCAAAAAGAAGGGAGAGGAGACATCAGACAATTCTCATAGTAAAAAATTAAGATATTACACTGAGCGTTTTAGACAAAATTAGCACTACGAAGAATCTATCTTGATGGAAGCTCCTAAAAAAAAAAAAACACTAAGGCAAGTTACTTTTGCTAGCTCCTGCAAAATATAAAATCACAGTTCATATTTCATAGACATCATATATGTATATATATTGTTGTTTAAAAGTGTAAATATAAAAGAAAATAGATATTCAAAAAACTAATCTATATATAATATAAAGCTAGGCATACACAATCCTATGCGGTACCTCTCTATGACCTCCATTGACATTTATCTTTTTTTCTCCTTTTTTTTTGGATTTTTTATGATCTTTTTCTTTATAATAAATCAGGCAAATCACCTAAGAAATGCCTCACAAAAATGAATGCTCCTGCAGCCCACGTTTGAGTATTCAATACAGCCTTCTATTACGAACCAATAAAGCCCAGCCCACGTAATAGCACCTTAAACCATATTAAATTGGTTGGCATTAAACCCCAGAGAAGCGTTTTTCAATTTCATCCAACTCTGAACAGTAAAACCCAAAGAAGCATTCTTCCATTTCCTAAACTCTGTAAGGTACGCTTTCTTCCACAGAGTTTTTTGATTAAAGATTCCTCATCTTCATCATTTGCAATTACAATGACTTTTAATGTCTATTAATCTCTGAGTAATTACATGTGCCTCTTCATACTCTAATTCTTACACTATATATAGATTAGAAGTGAATCTTTTTCATATTGTCGGTTGCTTAGTCTTTCTTGCTTTTTATTGGATTTTAGAATGACAAATTCTTTTCTTTTAGAGTTGGTTACTCATAAAGATGATTGGATCACAAGGATTAGGATTTGTCGAATGTGGGATGCCATTAATCCTAAAGAATAACGGCGAATTGATCAGTTTGGATATGATTTTTATTGACGAAAAGGTACTTTCTTACATGATTTTTTTTTCATATATCAATTTTTTTGACTTTTGATCCTCAATTCACTTTCGGCTTTCTTATATCAAGGAAATTTGATGCATGCTATAGTTAGAAAGAGTCATGTTAACAAGTTTAAACACAAGTTGATTGAAGGGTCTTTATATACCACCAAGAACTTTAAAGTCGTAGAAAGTTGTGTGGATATAGACCTGTCGAAAGTTCATTGAAAATTATTTTCTTTGCCTCAATTGCAATCAAGAAATTGTCCGAAGATATTGGTGATATTCCTATTAACAGATTTCAGTTCATTAAACCTGATATGATTGAGTCAAGGGTGCGCAACAACACTATCTTATCAGGTATATACACTTAGTATTATCATTTTTTTGATTAATTAATTAAATATCAACGTTATTCTAATAAGAAATACTTTTCCTCTACATTTGTAGACGTGGTTGGTTGTTTATGCGGAGTTGGGGATATGGAGAGCGCTGGATCAAAGTGGAAAAAAAGGGACATCCAAATTGTTACGGATTAGTATGCCCCTTATCTCATTTTAAGTATTTTTGGTTTGTTATCTTTGTAAAGGTGATTTTGTGATACAAAACACACAACCTTGATAAATTTCATCGATCATTGAGTCATTTTAGTCTATATTTATTGGATTCTGGCTTAAACAGTGTTTTTATGGATAATCTAGGTGCCAACAAAAGTGCACTCATTATTGGAACTCTTTTGTTTATACTTGTTAAATTTCTACACTATTTGCATATGTCTATAAATACATAACCTCTTAATCTCCTCTTTACAGTCACTCAATAGTCAACATTATTGGAACTAGATGTCGGTCGTTTCTTTTTATTAGATTTAGATGAACTGTTAAATTGTGATTTGTCTTTTTTCTGCATAGTTCGGCGAAATAAAACATTTCCTTATAGGAATAATTTGGAGAACATTTTGCTCCTTATTTGTACAAGAAGGATTCTAGCCCGTATATAGTCATTTTAACTTCCACCACAGTTAAAGAATTCTGTGGTAATTGTTTCAGATTTAATTGTCGGTGTTATATTTATCTGTTAATTTTCTGAGTAATTTCACGGTTATTTTCTATTGCATCCTTTGTTAATAGGTGAGGTTAGCTTCTCCACCACCTCTGCAAGCAAAGTATATGCAAAAGTTTTCCACCATGTCCACGGGAGTGCAAATTATCGAAAGCTCTAATGTTAATACCATTCCTATAGAGGTAGAGATGTTTTTTAACCGGATGGACATTAAGGAGTTGTTAGAGTCTGATTGGAGTCCTGAAATACATGTTATATTTTCCTTCTTAAGTTGTTGATTTCCCATTTTAGCAAATCAACCAGATGTTTGTACTATATAATTGTATTTTTTTAAAAACATTTGTAGGAATATGTTGTTACTGTAAGGGAAAAAATTACAGGAATACAACATTGTTTTGGCTGGTACTACATTTCACGCAATGCGTGTTCAAAGAAGATTATATCCGCAGATGGTGTATATCGATGCCACCAGTGCAATAAGGATTGCAAGTTTCCTTTGGTGAAGTAAGGAAGAAGTACTATGAATTTGCTTTGTATTGTGATTTAATCTAACTTATTATCTAAACATAGGTACAAGATAAACATAAAAGTGAAAGATAAAACTAGGGACACTACAGTTGTCCTATTCAATGATGTGGCTGAGAAACTCCTTGATACATCAGCTCACAAGTTGTTCAACAAGCTGTCGTTGAGTAACAACAATGATGTGCCTGCCCAAATCAAAAGCCTCTGCGGGAAAGATTTTATTTTTAAGCTTAAATTAAATAAGTATAATTTGAAAGAGGGACTTGAAAATTTTACAGTATCCAAGCTTTGGATTCCAGATGAGGATTTGGAAGTACAATACAAGCTAAGGAAAGAGGAAAAGGTATTGTAATATAGATTGTTTAAATATGTAATACACAATTAGAGTATAATCTGTAAATAATTTATTTTTTGGTTGCTTTTGCGGGGAAAGAACTTACTAGAGGATGATAGCGAGCCAAAAGATCAGGGGAGCGAAGGATTGTTCAATGAAACGGTAATTTGATTAACTGTTTTAGTTATGGAGCTAAACTTATTATTAAGGTATACATGTTTAATAGAAATACTTATTATTAAGGTATACATGTTTAATGGAAATGTTGAGAAATTTACTTTTTCAAAAACAAACAGGTATCTGCTGTTATCTTAGTGGATAGCTCGGAAGATCCTGAGGAAGAACTACATGCCATTGATGGTGCCAAGAGTAGAAAAAGAAGAAACCTAATCGTAAATGACGATGAATCAAGTGGTGAAGAGAAAAATAAGTGCAAGAAATAGACTATTTAGTTTTGCCACGGAACTTTAATTGTTGTTTGAGCTTAGACAAAATTGTTTGGTCCTTTTTCCCTTCTTAGTTCATTGTGCCCAGTAGAAGGATGTTGATGAAGAAAATGTTCTGTTAATGTCATGTAACTATAGTTTGAAATGATGATATCCATACTTGTATGGTTTTATCCCGA
The DNA here is from genome assembly GCF_019175385.1 of Lycium barbarum. Classification (NCBI taxonomy): domain Eukaryota; kingdom Viridiplantae; phylum Streptophyta; class Magnoliopsida; order Solanales; family Solanaceae; genus Lycium; species Lycium barbarum. The sequence goes on from NC_083337.1 coordinate 168,240,833, forward strand.
CTTTTATTTCCTCTGTTTTTGGCTTAATAAAGAGTTTGTTACTAGATATTTGGTTGATCAGTGTTTAATGTTTATGTTTACATTGTGATATAAAATTTGTGCTGCAAATTTGGATGGGTAGTTGGAGTTAAATCTCCTTTGATCTCAACTGTGATTGACTTAGTGTGGAATGGGAAGAAGATATAATAAATGGTGACAATGTCTAGGAGTCTGAAATTGGATAAACATTCCATTCATACACTCTGGACAATCCTTTAAAAATTGGAATTTTTACTGGTTGTAGCTTCTCTTAAGACATATTTATTATAATAACTACCCTTTCATTTAATTATAAATAGTAACTAAAATACTTTTTATATTTACCACACATAGCTATATCAGTAACTTTTAGTTACTGAGGCCAAATACACACGTAAAACCCTCCCCCATATCCCCAAATCTCACGTTTAACGGTTAGTCAATTAAATTCGTCAGATTCTCTCTCTAGCAACATTAATCCTTGCTTCTTTTTTTTTCTCCACTACCTTCCATCACTTTTCATCATCTTCTAACCATTGTTGCGAAAATTGGGGAAGTTGTATTCGGATAGGTTTTTACATTCTATTAGTGTATTTTTGTTCGTAATAACTTCCTATTTTCAAAGATTTTGAAGCGTATTCAACTTCCAATCCTTTCCTTTTTCTTCTCCAATACCTTCCTTCATGATTCTTCATCTTCAAATCATTGTTGCGGAAATTGGGGAAAGTTGTGTTTGGGTAATTTTTTTACATTCTATTAGTGTATTTTGTTTCATAATTACTTCATATTTTCCAGATTTTGAAGCGTATTCAACTTCCATTTGTTAGGTTTTTGAAGAACATTCATTAATGGCAGACGGAACAACACCTAATAGGGTTACTCGAGGTATACCATTTACGGTTCAAAATATAGATTTTCCTTCTTTTGATTTGGGGATTTCTCAACAACAACATGATGTTGCTGCAGCCTCTGCCGATAAAATGGCTGCTGAAAGGCGTTCCAAGAATATTCATGATCCTCGAAGAGTTCAAAATCCCTCAATTGCACAATCTTCAAAGAAAATAGATTCAGCTACAGTCACGAAGAGGATAAAAACTACTAATATTGTTCCGGGCAGCAAGGGGAAACAAGTTGTAGAGGATGAAGCGGAAGAAGAGCAATTACCTGCGAAGAAACAAGTATTTCTTTGAATATATGTGGTTTTTATGTTAATAAATATATGTGTAGCTAAAATGTATTTCAATCTCTACTATTACTGATGTTCAATTCCTGGGACTTTGATCTTTTAACGAATCGTGTGTTTTGACACGTGTATAGATGTGTTCTTGAACAAGCGAGGACTGATAATCATGTATTTGAACACATGTGTTATATATATTTTGATGTATTTTGTATGTTCTGTTACACCTAACTGTGTATTTGAACAAATGATTAACTAATTATCATGTATTTGAACATATGAATTATATGTATTTGCACACACTTGTATGTTTCTGTTACAACAAACTGTGTATTGGAACAAATGAAGAACTGATATCATGTATTTGAACACTTTTTTGTATGTTTTGTTACACCTAACTGTGTATTTGAACAAATGATTAATTGATTATCATGTATTTGAACATACGAATTATATGTATTTGCACACATTTGTATGTTTATGTCCTACATCTAGCTGGATTCTATGTAAATCAAAAAAGCATAGATTTGGTGAAAGACCCAGCATATGCGGATAAGGGACAGATCGATATCCTTGAAGTTGTCTATGTTGAAAATCTGCCGCATCAAACTGCTGGTAACACGTAAGTAGTAAACATATATTTTTAAAAATGCATAGTGTATAAAATACATGATATATCCTATCAATTTATTATTCTTCTAAAATACGTGAGTTATTTGAGCTTGAAATAATTTATTTAGAACTTGAAACATATATTTTCTAGTATAAGTTCTTATCTGTTTTTTTTTTAATTATTATTTAGGGACTGTGGTGTCTTCGTGGTAGCGTATGCTGAGTATTTGACATCGGGTGAAAGGATTCCAGATGTCATTGATGCACACATGTAGCGTATGAGATACGGTGCACTCTTATGGGACTACGCTGAACGCAAGGTTGCTGACAAAGCCGAGAGTGATAATGAAGTTCTACCAAGACCTATTAAGCCAGGAATCGATTACGACATTGTAGATGCAATTGATTTTTGATAAATACTATTCGTGCATTCGATGTTTTTTGTCCTTTTTTTCATTAGAGCAAACAATCTGATGTTTTTAGATGTATTTTGACTGATGTTGGATAATTATCATTTAACCAAAGAAATCTCAGGGGGTTTATGTTCCATATGTTTGATGTACTTAGTTCCATATATTGTCAAATATATCTGAAGTTTGAAAAAAATACAGTAAAATGTGACATCATGAATCTACAAATACATTTATTCACCAGGTTCACGAAATATGTATGTTTAATTCACCAGGTTCACAAAATACATATGTTTAGTAAAGTTTATTCATTTTTGTTTTAGTTTAATAAACACATCTTGCGTATTTGACATGACCAGCACAACTATATGATTTCAATAAAAAAAAATACAAAAAATAAACCAACTTCATCAGTTTCGGAAACAATACGTACATTTTTATACGACATATGCAGTGTTATGAGGTTGAATAGACAACACCATTTTTTAACCGGAACATGGGTTGCCTTTTTTTTGTGTTAAAAATACATGAACATTACCGTGTAATTTCAGACACCAGGATCACAAAAAATATGTATGTTCTATTACAGTTTATACAATTTTCAGAAGGACAACAAATACATAATGTTTAGTTGACATTACCAACACAACTACAAGCATCCAATCCAAAAAAATTCCAAAATAAAAACAACTTTATCATTTTTACAGATATAATATGTATGTTATTTTACCAAGTACGCAGTATTTTTTGAAGTTGAAAAAAACACCATACGTATTGGAAAAAAAAAATCAATTAAGATCATTTTGAATGAGACATTCATTTCATTACAAAAATTTCTATAATACTACAACATGTGTCAATAGAAGTTTTTGACACAAGTGTTCAAATACTTAAATAACCAATCTATCTTCGCTAATAAAGTTAAATGGATAGGAACACAAGAAAAATTCACTTCCTCAGAGGCTCAAAACTACATGAACGTCTGTTGTGCCCAAGTTGTCCACAAGTATTGCAAGCATGTCTGCTCTTTCCAAACAACAATTCACTTAAAGGCTTATCACGCCTCTTCTTTGGCCTATCAGACAGTCTCTTGTATCTTGGTGGCAAAACCACATCCTCCAAGATGTTTTTGGGAATGTTTCATTCACGCTCATCGGGTAGAGGATCCACAGGTACATCATATGTATTCAACACGGTCTCCGGTTTGAACAAATCAGAGCAATAATCATCAGCAACCAGATTTTTCTTTTTAATGACAGCCCATGCATGCGGGCAGGGGATTTCATCTAGTTGAAACATACGACAACTGCAAGTTTTGCTATTCAAATTAAGAATGAATCGCCTTCCTCCATCATGTACTGTGTACACGAATTCGGTTGACGGTTCTACCTGAAAATATAAATATTACATGTATTTGTTATTGAACCAATCAGAATTTTAAAATAAATGAACAAACCATTAAACAAATACATATCAATTTTCAAAGAATCATATAATTTACATTAATACTAACTGTTCATGGATACCAAATACACATCTATATAATGTGTAGAAACACCAGATTAGTACAAGTACAAGTTTGTCAAATAAATTATAACAAGCATTAAACTGAAACATACCGTCATTCGTAGACATAGATACTCGTTGATTGATAGCATCTCCTGAAACTTTTTACCGAGTGTAGTGAACGTGTATGTTCCATTTCTCCGATTATTGTAATTCCATCTCCCAAACATCCTTCTAACTTCTTCGAGAAAGTCATATAGGCAGTTCTCTAGCTGCTAGAAGATGTCGGTTAATGCACTCAGCTATGTTAGAAGTCATTGTCCACCCTCGGTTAACAGATGCATACAATCTAGCCCACTTGTCTCTACCAGCCGATTCCAAATACTCTGCCACGCGCATATCTACCTTATAATAAACATACACATGCTGAGAAATACTTCCACTCGTACAAATTAACAAACATACACTGTCACGGTTCAAATACATAACAACACACAGTTGCAAATACATAAACAAATGCACATTTAATACCTTATTGCATTGCTCCTTTCTGTCCGATAGTTGAACCTGTTTGTAATTGCATAATTCACCATCACAACTTTTAAAAATGAGAAAAAAGATAAATAGAAATGGTGGCCATAGAGAGGTGTTACATCACCTTCCCTAAATATATGTATTTGAATTATATTAAACTAAGAAAATCATGTATAACCTCCCCAGCCCCCAAATAGGATATATGAATTTCTTTTTCTTAATAAATTATTCTTTTCTTTTAAAAGAATATTTGACACAATTTCTTTAAGTTCTAATTCTACTAAATTGTACATATTGTAGTTTTATCATTTTCTAATTGATTTAGTTTATATTTTTTATTTATTCTATCTCTATTAAATTTATAAAAAGTAATTTCAAAACTTATTGTGTTTTTAAAACCGCGCGAAGCGCGGCAGGTTCCCTAGTTACTATAACAGCCGGACTAATATTTGATGGCGTTGTACTAGAAGCATTTGCACTTAGTCACTTTTCAGGATATTTCTTATATTTATATCCATGTATGCATAATGGCCGGTATGGTAAATGTCGTTTATTGTCATGACTTTTCATATTTTAGCGTTTATTTGTAATGAAACTTACCTTTTAAATACCACTAATTACTACATTTTTCTAACGAAAACGTAAGGTAATACAAGGAAAGTAAGAGAATTTTACGAGAAGGGATAAATAGTAATAATGAGGAATGAGATTAATAGATAGCCATTGATTTGATGCAATATTTTCAATCCTAATATAAGAGAAAATTTCAAAAAATGAAGAAAAAAGATAATTAGAGATCCCGGCCAAAGAGTTATGCCACATCAGCTTTTTCATTCCCATATATTACTATATGTAATAAGGGAGAACAAATTTTTTTTGTCGTCCTCACAATGTTCTTTGATGCAGTTAGACTGCTCCACGTGGCTTTGCTTTTTCCCAAATTTCATTTTAGTACTCATTTGTTCCTTATGATCATTTACCCTTGGGCTGCGGTTAGGCTGCTCCACGTGGCTTTGCTTTTTCCCAATTTCATTTTAGTACTCATTTGTTCCTTATGATCATTTTTCCTTGGGCTGCAGTTAGGCTGCTCCACGTGGCTTTGCTTTTTCCCAAACTTCATTTTTGTGCTCATTCGTTCCTTATGATCATTTATCCTTGGGCCTTGTAATTGGACTATTTGACATTATATAAATAATTTTTTGCGGATTTCTTTTTTTCTTACTCCTTTCGTTCCTTTTTACTTCTTCTATCTTGTGACATAATTCGAATTTCGATAATCAAATAATTTAATTTTAATCATTACGTCGGGCATGAAATCTTTAAGTTTTTGAAATAAAATTCACATATTCGGAAACTACGCTAAAAGTACTATAAGTCACAAATAATTTACTACGTGTGTGTTACTCCTAATAAATAATTTCTTAAGAGACTTAAGAGACGAGTAAAAAGGAACCGAGAGAGTACCTTTTATATTATTTGTCATTATACATTTTGGTAAAATTTATGTAACTTCGGAGTCGTGATTTCATTCCAATCAGTGCTTTATTAGGTCTTACTAATTAGCACCCCATACTATTCTCTTTGGGTGTGTTCGGTATGAAAGGAAATATTTTTCAGGAAAATAAGTGTATTTCTTACATATTTTCTTGCGTTCGGTACGGAAACAAAAAATGTTATCTTGAAAACTTTTGTATATAATCTGGACAAGTACTATGAGTGGTGAGGTTTGTGGGGTGCTGGGATGGGGTGAAGATGAGGTGTATTGGAGGCGGGGAGGACATAGTAAATGTATAATATCATTTGTGGAACTTGATTTTCCTACTCCCAATAGGGAAGTCATTTTCCTCATTTTTAAGGAAATTGTGTTCCTAGAGAAAACATTTTTAAAAACTTTTGACCAACCAATATGGATACCTCCAAATATTTGTATTTTAGTTCTCCTTCCAAACTTATTTCCTCATAAATAACTTTGTCCTTTAAAAAATAGTCAATTATGTGACTAAGAAACTTAATAATTATAAAGAGTTACCAACAAGATAATAATTAACATGGCACTAAATTAAATTAATTATGAATTAAAAAATGTGACATAAGTTATATTTTCTTAATTAATTTTATTATCATGAGTTTGGGCCCGGACTTAGGACGGGCCTCATGCGACTAGTATATATATATATACACTTTCATTCTAACTATAGTCAAACCTCTCTATAATGACAACATTTATCCAAAAATTTCATGGCTGCTATAGCGAGGTGCTGTTATGTATGTATACTGACATTTGATGTTCGGATTTCATTTAGCTATTATAAACAAAAGTACGCAAAAAATTATTTTTTTGTACTTTTTATGTTATAAACGAAAACAAAATACTTGTTAAAATTTTAAGATCTCAACTGATTTTCATATTTCATTAATTAAAAATTAAAGTGACGATAAATTCATAACTAGTTGTACCGTACCAATAAAGAATTAAAATCTAAGGAACATATGCATTTAAAATTAATTAAAAATTTAAACATTTCAAGTTTAGCGTAAGAATTCTAAAATTATAGGTTGTTTAGTAAATTTCAGCCTCTTAGTGATAATATAACGCTTGAATTGATGAAGAGGTTTGTCCAAACTTTCAGCAAAAAAGAACTCAATAGCTTTTCCTTGATGATTGCCATAAATATTTTAATATTTTATTTTTATACATGAATTATAGAGATGTTTGACTGTATAAGACAGTTGCAACATTCTTGACTGATCCATCTTTAATTCGACTTAGATGAACTTATATATACCCAGAGCCGTATTAAAATCTATCATATTCGTTTTACGAGAATAAGATCTCAGTTCTTAGAAGGAAATAAAAAAGATCTCTGAGTATTTTCCCGTATTTCCAATAAAGTTCGTTCAAGAAGACAATCATTGAGTATTAGTAGGAAGAGATATACAGATTAGTGGATGAATAATATTTAGATTCATATAAATAGCTCTAACTAGTTTGAGATTATGGGTTACATTCTTGTCAAGATATAATTTCTTTCTTTATTAGCATAATTTCTTTCTTTCTTGTACTCCTTGCCAATTTAGAAATGTCGAATAGAGTGGCTAGCCTATGATCTAACCAATCCTGCTCTATTGATGAGCTCCACACGCCAAGAAAACCCAACCCTATACGTAGTTTAAATAATTAGTGTGAAAGACAATTGCTTGCGTTTTAATTGACTCCACAACTAACAAATTATTACTCCCTCCATTCCATCTTAATTGACCTTTTAGGCCTTTTATTTTGTTTAAAAATAAATGACGTTTTAGGATTTCAAGAATATTTTGGACAAATTCTTTCAAAATTTCCATTATTTAAATAATCAAAATTCATTAATTACATTTTTTTTCTAGACATTTAATTATATAAGCACAATATTTTATGTCAAATGAAATGGTGTTCACACTATACATCGTACTATGATGGCATAGGTATTCTTCTATATACTCCCTCCACTCTACGTGAAGAAATTTAAACCTTCTTTTATAGGATAATTTTGGTGGGAAATGTTAAAAAGTTGGCTCCAATATTAAATTTTCATTCATAATCTAGATTTACAATTGAAATTTTCACATTTTTATATCTTGTGATTTTTGTTCTAAAGTTTCATCTATTAACTATACGTACTCCAAAAGATTCATTGAAGTCACTAAGCTTTGTTAGTTGAAGGTTTATTGATACCTCTCGTTAATTGTTCATCCAACTAAAGTTTTAATTACCTATTACTCAATACCCAATGTTAACTTAAAGTATAATTAGGGGTAAAGTTGGTAAAAACACTCTTAGTTTTCTAGGAGTGAACATTTTCTTAAGAGAGTGTGTATGAGCTAAAAGAGTCACTTGTTATGGAATGGAGGGAATATATACTATGGTAAGTTGCTCAGGAAAATGTGCTTTTGAGATTCTTGTCATCGTTTACTTCAAATCAAAACTCAAACATGAAAATTCCAATTAACGTTATAAGCTAATAGGGCTTTAATTTAGAAGACTAAATAGTTTATTTATGGTCACTACTTTGTCTTGACATCAAAAAGATTTTCATTTGCTTAAGGAATCTCTCGAGAGTTGCAAATTGTTATGCTTAAATTAGCGGTTCTATTATTCTTCCTTTTAACTTTTTATCATCATTCGTTAGATGAGAAGATTAGTTCAATTTGCATCATGTGTCTTACTATTGAAATTAGAAAAAGAAAAAAAATAATAACCACGTATAGAGAAGAACCAATTAAAGTTACATCATCCACCAAAGCAACGTACAAACTTAACAGAACTAGAAATACAATGTGTATATGTGGATGAAGTAAATTTAAATTAGAGTTTAAGTAACATATATCGATCTTGCAAAGAATTTTGACATTATCAACGCACTTTAACTAGTTATAGTACGATATTACTCCATTTTTCAAGTTGCAGTATCATACTTAAGAAAGGAGGAAGCTATTCTACATTTTCTCTCTTCCATATACGACACTATATGGATACAACATAATACAATATGCTAGACCTTTTATTAACTTTATTTAAAGGCAAGACTAGCTTCTCACACGTGCAATGACTTATTTTTCTTCTATATCGTGGTTTCTCTATGGATCAAGATATACTCACTCTGTTCCATTTTATTTGGAATTTTCCTTTTTAGTCTGTCTAAAAAAAAAACGATAACTTTGTAACAATTTAATTTTAAACTTCTTGTTTTATCCTTAATAAGTAACTTACATCCACACAAATATTTATGATTTATTTTAGATCATAAATTTAAAAAAAAATAATCAAAAATCTTTCTTTTTATTCTTAAACTCTACACCCCGTCAAACATCTTGACATAAATTAGGACGGATGTAATACATTAGGAGTACAATTTTGTTTAAAATATCAATATAATTTACTTCTATTTTATTTTATCAGTTATTTGGCTTTATTCTATGTTACTAATGCTTGTTAAATAGACTAGAAGTCCTTTTCTAATATGAAATGAGAAATGACTTTTCGCAAATAAAAACAAAGGGCTATGCTTGCACGTTTGGAAATTACTTGTAAGAATAATCACTTCCAGATACAAAACAAGCAAGAAAATATGCAACTCTAATTGTCCATCACAAAAGTTATGCAAATAAGATACTTCATCATCATTTCGATCTTTAGCTGTAATTGTCATAGTTGGAGATACAAAATGGTATGTATATATAATAATGCTCTTATCAGTGACAAATTAGGAAAAATATGTGAACTAAAATTCTCCAAATGTCTTTGCTTCATTCCTTCTCCCACCCCCACATCAGCACTAAAATCAATACTATCTCTGTTTCATTTTATGTGACACTATTACTGATCAAAATACGATATGCTATTGTTGGTAATGGCACTAAAATTTGCCACACTAGAAGAAGGTGTGTACAAATTAGATGAAGCCGACGAAGTGGAAGAGGAGGAGGAGGAGACCATCACCACAGACGGTGGTGGTGGCGGAGTAGGAGGAGCTTGGGGCAGCTCAGGCGCCACTGAAGTGGAAATAGATGCAATAAGACTATTGGCAGCTTCTCTATATTTGTATCTCAGAATTTCAGCCCTAATTGCATTAAACTCAGCTTGTAAATTCTGAAGTTGCTGTTGCAAAGCTGAAATTGCACCCATGCATCCGTAGACAGGATCCCTTAGCCTCACATTTGCTTCATATACCAAACTATTTGCTGCATCTGCTCTTTGACCCACTGGTACCTCCTATTTTGAACCACACACACCCAAAAATAAAAAAAAATAAAAAAAAAAAATAAGCCAAAACTTGGAAAACGGGTTAGAGAAAAAGGAGGAAAAAGAAAAACAGTAATAGAATCAATACTGTGTACACAATATCAGAACTCAGTGTTTCAAAGTCGAACTCTATATACATCGAAAGAAATAAATATAGACAGAATAAATGCACATTTCTGAGCCCACAATATCTATATTCTGGATCGATCACTCTGATATATATGACTAAATACTTGTTTTCTTTCTGTCAATTGTTAAACTGGGGTTTGAATTATCTTATGCTAAACAACTTGGAAAATGATATATAGAAAATAGAAGGAAAGAGACTATATTAACTTATATAAACTGATTGATAGTGCAAGAATTTTATCACTATTAATTAATGTACATGTTCTATCAAGTAACATGGCTTTATTTTTCAGGCTATTATTAGTGTCACTTTTTATGAACAATTGTCTTTAACTGATCTAATAGAATTTCACTGCTATCATTCGTGTAGAAGTTAATTTAACTCAAAGACAAATTGCAGATAGGGATAATAGTATTTTTGGTCTCTCAATTATTGGTAAATTATGATTTCCGTCCTTGTGATTTTCGATAAAGCACATTTAACTTCCTTTTATGTAGGAAGTATATTATTTTTGAAATACTTTTAGAACTATATTTCTGTCAAATACATGGTGTATAAAGTAATAGTACAAACTTAACATAACATATCACTAATCAATTAGTGGTGGAACAATTGGCATATAATCAAGGTTAATTTATGATTATTCACAAGAAAATGAATCAAAAGTATTTGTTTCAGTTGATTAGGTTAAATATGCTTAGTTAGATATCACAAACACTAACTGATTGTGAGTAACTGGATTTGTTGGAACTATTTGAATTGAAAAAAAATACCAGGAGCAACTTGGAAACATTGCTGGCACCAAAGACTTTATGGACAGCAGCAAACTTCTGGGGTTCATGTGGGGAGAAATAAGGAGAAAAAGGGCATTCCTCCGCACATCTTCTTCTTAAAAGCTTACAAGCAGCACAAGGTGTAACATTATTCAACGTTGCTCCTCCTGCAGCAGGCCCTAATACCTGTCTTCTGCCCATTTGGTGTTGCATATGTAACTGTGAATTATATGCATCGATCTCTGTCTTTAACTTCTTTCCGATCTCATCCAATCTCTCCCTATTCATCACAAGAAGTCAAAAATAAATTCATTTAGCAGCGGCGGTGCTAGATAGGCTTTTCGACTAGGGAATTCAAAATATGAAGAAATAACGCACAAAGAAGACGAGGGGATTCAACTTCTACTATTATACATAAAAAATAATTTTAATCTTGTAAATCAAAGGAGTTATTAGGATTTTTAGTGTACGGATTTGAATACAAATCATTTATTTTATTAGATTAGGACCAGATTATTTGTACACATTAAATAAATTTCTTCATACAAATACAGGGTTTGAGCCGCTCAAAGTTCCTGTATTCCACCGAACCCGTATCTATTATACTGGCTCCGCTCCTGTAAGGTACCATACAGCTTTCCGGCGATGAAGATTTGAACATTACAAAAAAGTGGTAATTTGTGGAGGTTGAAAGTTGCAATTCGCTTGGGCTTTAGCCTTCGCTAATTGTTTAAGGAGGCTAAACCCCTCCGAATTGCAACTTTCAACTTCCACAAATCACCTATTTTTTTGTAGTGGAATGAAACCCTGTGCTCCTAGCTCTGTCCTATTCATTAGACCTAATTAATCTAGTTCTTGAAAGGGATTTAATTAAAAAAAAAAAGAGAGAGAGAGAGAGAAACTTTATTGATTTGAACATGTAAATTTGGTTACGTACCTTTCTCTTGACATTCGAGAAGACCTTAGGTTAGCCTCTCTGATGTTGAAGATAAATTGGAAACTAAGATGAAGATTGAGTTTTCAGAGTGAGAGAGGAAAAGAAGAAAGAAGAGAAATGAAGAAAAGTTCTTAAAAGTCAATTAGACAAAGGTTTTTTGAGAGATTATTAATGTTCTTTCAGACGAAATTTTTTAAAAATAAGTTTACTCTCTATCCTAGACGGTGAAATATTATAGATTGCCGGCCGAGTCAAAGCGTGCTCACGTGTGACTAATTGCACCTATTGACTTTTCATTCCAACCAAACTTAGGTTTGCTACACCTTTTCCTTTTCTTCTTTCTGTCTCGAGTCTTGTTATTAGTAGTAGAATAATAAACTTTTTTAAAACATGAAGTTTTATGTAAAGTCGCTATTAAAAATATTTACGCAATCGGGTAAGTTATAAGTAGTTATGAGTACATTTCTAATGATAAATATAGGTAAGCTGATGATAAAAATAATAATAACTTATCAACTAAGTATAGTATAAAAAGTTCTTACACTAATTACATTATTGTTGGTGTACATAACTTAAATCAAATAAAAACAGATCTAATATACGAAATTTTGAGAACCTATATGTTTTGTATAAGAGAGTGATAAACAGAAGATGACTTAATGTGAATGGATTCTCGTTTCCAGCTGATAATAATATGAGATGAATTTAGACAGGTATATGCATGCCAATTGCCAAACCAGGAAGCTAAGTCCAATTTCTTTCGTGCATCCACTTCCTATTTATTTTGCTCTTTTTCTCTTAGTGTCAGCGTCAATAACCCAACTCCTCTACTCGTTGAATAATTAATAGGCCACACGTCTTCTTGGATTCTTACTTCAATGACTTTCAAGACAACAACATGTGACTATTAGGCAACTTTTTTCTTAAATAGGAGTAATATATTTGAAGTATTAATAGTATTATTTATGGACATTTAACTACTCACTTTTCATTTCTCCTTTGTCGTTCAGTTAATTTGATTTTATTTACTGGTATTTCTTGGAGTAAAAACAAAAACATGGTTCGAACATCCTTAACATGCTATAATAGGGTATACTCCTACCACTTTTACGCTCATCATACAAGTTAAACTATGTGAAATATAAGATGTGGGAACATGGAAAAGCATTGGGAGGATAAAAGACTTCTTAATTTTATAGAAAAACAGAGTGAAGGGTGATAAAGGCCTTGCTTTAAATGCAAGGCAAATGCAGAGATCTAAGTTTTGTTTGACCCGTATTTTTAGGCTACGAAGTCGCCCTCCTGTTTACATCCTCAGCAATTATTTACCAATAATTAACCTTCAACAGTTACAGTGACTCATATATTACTCCCTCTAACTCATAATAAGTGTTACCTTAGCAAAAAAAATTGTCCCATAATAAGTATCACCTTAGGAAACAAAAACATAAATTGACTAATTTTTCCAACTCTACCCTTAGACAAAAACTACAAGTTAAAGTAACATCTAAATCATGATTGGAAGAGCCACATAGTAACTTGGTATGGTTGGATTCTCAAATTCAAAAGGTTTACTACTTGTGCATGCTCTAATCAAGAGGAAAAAGTAGTTTATTTTTATTATATAGAGGTAATTTAGTAAACTTCACATTACATTATTGATTTCTTAATATACGTGTTTTTGGCTAAGGTGACACTTATTATGGGACGGAGGGAGTATAATTCATGAGGGTGAAAATTTTGACTAAAACTTAAGCCTGACATGGGAGGGGGAAATTCAAAGTTTGGTTCGTGAGAATCTAACCTAATACTCCGAATGATCTAACAATGAGTCGTTTCAAGGATGCAATAGTCAATAATGGAGATACGCAGAAATCATTATGGCTTAGTATTGTAACTCTGTACATACAAGAGGAATTGTGAAAAGCTCGTGATTATTAAAGAGGAGAAGATCTATTTATAATGTAGTTCAACTTGAATATTTTATATTCTAGAGTCTGACTTAAGTTAGATCATATGCGGATCTAACCTTAAAGTATTTGGTTCGCCTAAGTTCAGTAGCTTTTGTTCAAATATTATATTTGCATAAGTAAATCCACTAAATATCTATAAATATTAACTTTAAACTCAATTATTATTATATATTAACTCAACATTGTTGTAGGAATTCATAAATCTCACTTATCTCTTTGTTTCTTTCTTCCCTCTCCTTCACATGCCTCATTGATCGTCGCACCATTAACTTCCAGTTTGATACCCCCATCCATTCCCATAGTTTTCATATTTTTATTCTAAAATAAATGGCAATCTGTTGCCATGTGGTTTGCGGCCTTTAAAATTCTCTTATTATTATACTGTGTATTCATGAAAACTAGAGGCTATAGCCTATATGCTTAATTTAGGGAAATTTACATGACATAACTAACTACTAGTATATATTTATATCTAGTAAAGTTAGTATATATTTATATCTAGTAGCTATAGTTTAGATTAGTTACATTCCATAGCTAAAAGTAATATGTTAAATGCAATTAATAGCTACTTATATATTTAAAATAGAATACTTTATTTTTATTATTTATAAAAAAAAATTATCTTGACTGCTCCTGCTCTCAGTCGACGGACCGCCGCCGGAGTTCCGGCGAACGAGGTCCGGCCACTAACCAACAACAACACACCACTGCTCCCTCCGTTCCCTTCTCCCTCCACTCCCTCCATCATCCGCGCCCCATCGCCGTCAACGACCATCACTGCTGGCACCAAAGACTTTATGGACAACAACAAAAAATTTGAAACCAGCTCTGCATTTGAAGTCTTGACCCACCGTCGTAACCTTAGTTCCCTTTTTTTTGGTTTTCATTTGCAAAGGAGAAAGTTGGGTGTGTGGATTTTGCAAATTCATGCTACGGAAATGTTTTGCTGCAATGTTAGATCTGCACTTCTATTCATCCAGATCTGCATTGCACTTCTCCGCCGCCATCGGCGCAATGGACTGAGAAGTGCGGCGGAGGGATCGTTCAGATCTGAGCTTCTTCCGGTCACGTTCCAATGACAAGTGCGGTGGCTGAGGGATTGTATTCATTTTGTTATTTCTTTGTATTCAGTTTTTGAGCGTATTTGTAATTTTTTAGTGTATCTATTTTTTTTATTTAGTTTTTGAGTGTATTGGTTAATTTTTTAGTGTATCTATTCTTTTGTATTCAGTATTTTAGTGTATGTATTACAGCAAAAATGCTATGCAAGTTCAATTGGGCCTTAATTGGTTTTGTTCGGCTGTCTTGAAAGGCCTTAGGCCGGATGTTCAAAACAAAATAAGAGTCTGTTTTCACTTGGTCAAAATTCGGATTGGGCTTAATGTACATTTTGAGGTTAAAATACTTTTTTTGTTTCCTTTATAGAAAGCGTATTGGATTAAAAAAAAAAAGAGAAACTTACATAAACAGCTACCTTTTAACAGTTTCTAACAATTTATAACTATTTTTTCTATATTTACAAATCGTAGCTAGTTTTTGTTGTATTTCTGTTATATTTCGCGTTTTTGAAATACAGAAAAATACACGGAAATACAAAATCCGGCTGAGTTCGCATTTTTGAAATACACTGAAATACAAAAGCTGGCAGTGTCAAAATAGGCTGTATTTATGGAACAGATTCTCTTCTTTCATTTTAAATGGTAAGTCAAATTAAATCAACCATGTATCACGCATAACTGTTGAAGTTCCATAATAACCCACGTTTCTCTCTCCAAATTACTCCATTCCAAACTTTTAGAAATACTTCCAAATACAGAAAAATATACACTGGAATACAATGAAATATGGTTGATTGTTTAAGAAATATAAAATTGTAGTATGCGTCTATACAATGGAATACAATGAAATATATCAGAAAATTATTTTATAAATTAGAAATACATTGATAAAACGTTTCAGTTCAAACACTTGGTGAGCATGAAGCTCCACAACTCTTATCGGAGATGGAGTATGCGTTTAACCACCGGTGAACCACCGCTGCCGCCGCGGAGAAGAAGTGGCAGTGTCGGAAAAGTAAAGAACAAACCAAAACGTCACTCCTTTTCTTCAGAGATTTGTAAATCAGAGAAACTTAGAGGTCTCAAAGGAATCTGACTTATAGCAACATCAACAGTGAAGAGTTGCCTCCATAACTAAATCGAGAATTGATGCTGATTTGAAGCTACCTGGCACTTCAAGTAACATTTTTTTAGAGAATGAATTACATATTCCTCTATCTAGATATGGAGAGGGAACGGAGAGAGAGAAAGAGAAGGGGTACGAGCTCTCTAGTGTTATTCTTCAGAAATTCGATGAGGATTGCAGAGATTATGTGCTCTGTGCCATCAAGAAGAGATCCGTTACTAGTTCTTGTCATTCTGACACTTCCACTATCACAATCTTGAACAATTTTCCTGATGAAGTAACTTGACATATTTGAAGGAATCAGGCAAGGGAAGTAGATCTGACAGATCTGAGGGCAGGAGAGGGAACAGAGAGAGAAAAAGAGAAGGGTGAGGGAGAAATAAATTTGAGAGGTGAGAGAAAACCAATTTAAAAGAGAAATTTGTGAAATACAGGACACTAGTTATGATGTGTAATTTAAGAAAATATTTTAGTTATGAACAATAAATAAAACTAAAGGCAGTTAT
This sequence comes from Lycium barbarum, assembly GCF_019175385.1. Taxonomy (NCBI): domain Eukaryota; kingdom Viridiplantae; phylum Streptophyta; class Magnoliopsida; order Solanales; family Solanaceae; genus Lycium; species Lycium barbarum. The sequence continues at coordinate 168,257,378 of NC_083337.1, forward strand.
TATTCATAAATAGGTCTTAGAAATAGCTATGACAAGTAAATTTTCCAAAAAACAAATGGAAGAAGAAGAAGAAGAAGAAGAAAGTGTATTGGATGTTTAAAGCGTATTCCTGTTTTTGCAATTCAACCATCTTAGCATACTAGTTTTGAGCCAAAGCAAATAAGAAGAAGAGGTAAGCTTTCAATTTGGTGAAAATGATCATTATGAAATAACTGAATTTTGGGTTGTTCGATCAAGTAAAGGAACTGAATGGAATTCATAACCGTCTCACTATTATTTTTTCCGTTTTTCTTGTTATTGTCTGAATATTCAGGAGCTAAGACCAGTTCAATGCCCGCTTTCGCCAGACATAAACTAAACCAATAATTAAGATCAACACGAAAATGAAAGCTTCTATAAATACAGATACTCCGAACGCCCTAAGTTCGTGGCTCTAAACAACTTGCGAGCACCAGGTCACTCAAATTATTGTTTTACGTAAATAAGGAAGAAACTATTAGACTTTAATTTTGATGAAAATGGCCACTCTTAAGCCTTAAGGCCCTAATTTCACAGCACTAGCACTTGATTCCCTACCTGGCCTTGTTGGATCTTTTTAGCCAATTACTCTAAGTAGATGACCTGTGCCTATATCATAATAAACAACTTCTTTTTTAACTCCTTCTAAAAAAAAATTATTATCTCTTTCAAAAGATCAAAGTACTAATTATTCGTGCTCAGCACTATCAACTCTAACAAGTAATAACATCACAATATTGATGAACACATTTATTTTCTTTAAATATCTTGGAAGGAAAATGTGCTCATGAATAGTGGAGAAGAAAGAGAAAAACGAAAGAAAACTTGATTAAATTGAAACAATGAACCATCACTTTACTAATTAGAAATTTCCATGCTAGTGCTAAATTGATCACAAGAAGGGATCAGTTGCATAGTCTTCTTCAAGGTTCTCTAATAAGCAAGAAGAGATTTACAAGACGATCTTCCAAGCTAAGATCAATCCAAAATGTTAATGACACGTTCTGCTTCTCATCTAGAAAGGGGCATTGAAATCCAAATCCTTCTATTAATTGGTTCTTGCATATATAACATTGATTTAGATTAAAGGCGGACCGCTAACTAGGCGACAAAACAAAAAAGAAAATGGCGAGCTAACTGAGGAGTGCCTTTTTAAACTTTATTTTAAAATGTATGCTAAGCTAACATACTGGCTACATACTAGTATAGCCAAATCAAGATGAGATGAGACGTATGTTCATTTGCCGCAACAGGACTACCATAGAAAAGGTTGCCTCCGCCAGTTAGCATTGAAAGAGATCCCGAATAATAGTTATAATCTCTATGTGAATATCCTCCCGACCAGCCAACCTCAATCGAAACTATTAGGCTAAATTGTCCTACGGAAACAACTATTCGTCATAACAAATTTCATATGATAAGTACAAGTAAGTATGCTTTAGGGTAAACTTGTGCCCGATTTTGGTAATTAATTTGTAAATTGACAGACAATATCTACGCCCCAATTCAAGTTGGGGTATAGTAGCTTTTATGAATCATCGCTTATATGAACTTTCACTAATCATGATACGGTAAATGTACATCAATTTAATCCAAAATGAACACCTAGAAGTTATAGTTTTATTTTTTGCAAGAGAATATCTTCAAACCATACAAATATAAGACGAAAAAATGTATTTACATTATGAACTTCCTCACTGTATATGCTTTTTTACTTTACACTAACTTTTTCTTTTTTAAACACAAACAACATGATCTTATATCTTTTTTCTTTCTTTTCTGCAATGTAATACAACTAAAACTAAAACAACTAGCTCTCTGAAACCTGAATCTCTGCTATTTGCTGGCCCAGAATTACCGGTTTCAATTTATTCCTCCATACATCTTTATACAAATCACCATCACCACCACTTTTTTGAACTTCCACAACTACCAATTGTTCGGTCAATCGATATACATCCAGGCTCATTGTTAATTTACCATTTTGCCCTATCATCTCAACTCCCCATTCTTTTTTCCTCTTCAACCTGAACTTCTCCTTTTTTGCCAGCTCTTTAATTTTCTCTATTACACTCTCCGGGGACTCTTCCACTACCGTCCTCTCCAAATCATCCACTGAATTGTTCGATCTGAACAATCTCGAAATGTCCAAACCTGGAGAGAAAGAAATTATATCAAACGCATTCAAACAATTCGATAATGAATTACTCTTTATTTCTTCCTCCTCAGAGAATTTGATAAATTTCAATCCCTTTCTAAACCATGGATCTCTTATTATCTCTTCAATCGTTATTCTCGTTGCCGGATTTATATCCAAAAGACGAGATAATATCCGCTTAACATCGGAAGACATCCATCTCGGACACCGGAATTCGCCTTTGTAGATTTTTTTGTACATTAGCATCAGATTTTGATCGTAGAACGGGAAATAACCGGCGACCATTACATACAGAATAATTCCACAAGACCAGATATCCGTTTTCGCTCCGTCGTATCCTTTAATCGTCAAAATCTCAGGTGCCACGTAAGCTGGAGATCCGCAAACTGTATGTAGAAGCCCGTCGAATGATTGAATTTGTTCAGTTGTGGCACTGAGACCGAAATCGGAGACTTTGATATCTCCGTTTTCATCTAATAGAATATTTTCCGGTTTTAAATCACGGTGGTAAATACCACGTGAATGGCAGTAATTAACCGCGGATATCAGTTGCTGGAAGCATTTGCGGCTGATATCCTCGTTGAATTTTCCCTTATTGGAAATTTGCGTGAATAATTCTCCTCCTTTGACGTATTCCATGACGAAGTAAATCTTCGTCTTTGTGGCGAGCACTTCATAGAGTTTGACGATGTAAGGGTGGCGTAGTTGGCGTAAAATGGTGATCTCGCGTTCGATGTGTTTGGTCGGAAGAGTACTGTCTTTGTTGGAAATATTGATCTTGTTTATTACTTTGATTGCAACACTTTGGCCATTGTTGATGTCTCTAGCGTGGTACACTTTAGCGAATGCGCCACATCCGAGTACCTTTCCAAGCTCATATTTACCGAATAATGGCTTTTCCGGCATCGGTGAACGCATGCCGGGATTCAATGAAAGAATTGAAATATAGGGTTTTAGTTCAAAAGAGAGAACCCTTGTTGTTTAAGTTTCTTTTGTGTTAATTGTCTTCTACAGAATCTACTTGTGTTATATAGCTGGTCTTTTGTTTTCAAAATTTTTCCTTTTTTTTTTATTAGCACCAGTTTAAAATTTACTATTTCCACGTGAATTGCTACTTTTTCTATTTTGGAAGTAGCTATCGTATAAGGCGGGATTTTTCATTCATTGTTTTTAGTCAACCAATTAATGGTCGGTTTTGGCTGTGGTTTACACGTTTCAGTCATCCAGTGAATCTCAATTAACTATATTTTCGTTTAGCTAAAGAGATTGTTTTGGTTATATCCAAGCAAAATAGTTTCCGCCCTCCTATCTGTTGTTTCCTTATCCTTTTCACACACGTAAAGATTTTATTTTTCATGAATGTAGATTGCAATTGGCCAACTAATATGTAATTATGATATGATTTGCTGCGACCAATTACGAAACTAAAGGTAATCAAAATATAAAGTAGCATTATAGTTAACCAAAAAATATAAAGTTGCATATATACATAAAAAACAAAATCCTATCTATATAAGTTTTTGACCGCAAAAAATATTAATTGACGGGCATTGGATGAGGATTGTCCCACCACTCCTTGTACAGACAGATTAGTAGTATAAATATATATAGATTATTCAGCTATATTATCATTTTGTCTCAAATTTACAGTGGCGTAACAACCACAAAAACTGGAAAGTAACAGCACTAGTTAATTAATAATAAGACCGAGTACATATGACTTAATATTATTTTAATGGATAAGGACGGTATTAGTCCAACACGTAATGCATAAAAATAGAAAGTCGGTATAATTGAATAGTAATTTATTAGTAATGCAGGGTATTAAAGCTTCTAGTTCCTTGATTGTTGATGCAGTTAAGAAATGAGGGAGGGAACAACACACACAGTCTCACAGTAGAGAATACTATTATTAAAGCAAAAAATGACGAGTGTCCGCGGTTTATTTCACTAATAACGCGTAGTTCATAGGTTAGCCAAGGATGACCACGTGCATTTTCCACACACATTAACTCTTATGGAAAGCGAGATATAACAAATATAATTGCATATAGCGTTTACATCACATGATTATATATCTTAGTTTAACTGGACACAGAAATTGAGAGAAGTAAGAAAAAGTTCTAAACCTATATATGTCTTAAACTAAAGCTTGTGTCATAATATATCAAGTTGTAGTTGAATTTTGTGATTTTGAATATGACATCTGATATGCTAAAGTTAAATGAGTTATTCAAAATATAGAAAGTAATTTTTTCTTAAAACAAACTAAAACAAAAACTAAAGCGGACAAATTAAAACAGAAAGAGTGAATAATTGTGGTTTAAGAGAAAACTTTATGTATACAAATAAATGTCATATGTCTATTTATTTGGTATATATTTGATATGGTTAAGTATCATCGAAAACAATGTAGCCCCTTGACAAACTTGCAAAGCTTTAAATATAGGAAAAGACTTAATGAAATTGGAGCATTACACAATCGGAAATCTCCTGTTTGACAATATGTTTATAGATTCTTCTATATTAAAATTAAATTAAATAACTCAAAGAACTTTTTCGAGCTATATATTCTCATATAATTCCAATCTAATATACAATATGAAGTAAATTGTATACTATGGTTGAACTTTTTCAAGTGTTTGCAAAACTACTTGAAGGACATTGAAAAGGGAAAAAAGAAAAAAAAAATACTTTAAGTATACTGCTAAAAAGGCAAACAATTGACTCATCTTAAGAGCAATCTATTTCTTTCTCAAGTCTAGGAATATAAAATGCTTGAGTAAAATTACAAGGGTGCTCTATTATTTTGTACCTATAGCGATTAAAATATCACTACTAAAAAAACAGGATTTTCCGACCTAAAGAAATGACAATTTCTGATCTCATGAGGTCGGTTTTGGGCAAAAAACGACCTCAAAACCGACCTCAAAATCAGGTTAGAAAATAGTGGGTCGGAAATATTACCGACCTCATGAGGTCGCAAAAAACCGACCTCATGAGGTCGGTAATGTTTTTTTAGTCGGGTATTAATTAAATAAAGTACTGACCTCATTAGGTCGGTAAATTATATTAATAATATAATGATATGAGTTTACCGACCTCCTGAGGTCGGTAATTTATATAAATATATAATATATTGTTTTAGATTTCTGTCGTCGTGGGATCGAAATTTTATAATTTTTCCAAAATATTTGCAGAAACCCGACCTCATGAGGTCGGTAATTTGTAATTTTTGGGAAAATTTTTTCCGAAAACCGACCTCATGAGGTCGGTAATTTGCAATTTCTTGGAAAAGTTTGCAGAAAACTGACCTCATGAGGTCGGTATTCTGCAAAAAAAATTGGTAGGATCGAGCTGCTATTCCAGTTGTCCCCCTGTCAAGATGAAAACAATTTTATATTCAACTAAAACCAGCTCAAATAGCTGCCAACAATTCACCAAACTACTAAAAAAACATAAAATATTAAGCTACTTCAACAAACACATATAATACAACCAACAATACATCAAATTCAATTCGAAACTACTTCAAAGTTGAATCAAAACGTCATTCAAACATTCTGAAGATACATTAAGCTACATCAACATTCGCAAACATCTACACAACATTAAACTACTTCAACCTTTGCAAACATCCACAAAACATTAAACTAGTAGATCTACACTAAGTTAGTCTACAACATTAGACTATTTCACCCCTCGCAAACATCCACAAAACACTTACACAATCCACAAATCCACCACAACATTAACATTCAAACATGCCTTTATGTGTTTGACACGTGAGTCCCATCATCATCCGCACCGCTAATTGAGTATGGGGGTTACGAGTATCATCAGGACACGAGGGAATCCCCCTCGAAGCAAGTAATGCATCTAATTGGGCCCTCATACCGTCAAACTGCAGGTCCTTCCACCTCTCTCTTTCCTCTGAGGCCTGTAACTGGCTAGATAGCTCAGCAATCTTTTGCTCCATGGCCATAGCACTCACTTTATCGAATGACTCGGTATTGGAAGAATGTAGGCCTTCCAGGGGCGACCTGTATTGACAAAATGCACGATGTGGTATTCCATAAGCTGTGTCAAATCTAGTGGGACCACCAACACTCCCAAGCCACCTTTCCTCCATTTGTTCTTCTGTCAGCTGTGTGTTGGGTAGCTGAGTACGAAGAAACTCCGCCTTTGAATGTTGATATTGATTTTGAAATTAGAAGGTAAAATTAGCAACCAACTTAAATCTCGAATTCAACAGAAAAAACTATCAAACATTTAGTAAACAACAAAAATAGAACATGGTTGAAATCAATACTACTAACAATTCAACTAAAACATGGTTGAAATAAATACTACTAACAATTCAACTAAAACATGGTTGAAATCAATACTACTAAAAGGAAAACAAATCAATACTACTAACAATTTTTTCTTTCCTTCAATATCAACTTGCATTCGGGAAAAGCCAACCTGCATAGTTTTTACTATTACTTAAGGCACAAGGAAAAATCTACTTGCTTGCGACTTCAAGGATTTTACACTTCTTTCCCATTTTGTTGCTCTCATGAAGAAGATTGTATTTCGTGTCCTAATGACTTCAAGCTATCACATTCACCTGAGAGTTCTTTCAACAACTTCTCTTAAATGGCCATTGAAGTTTCATAATTTAGTCATGAAATAGTTATCACATTTTCATAAGGTATACCATCGATTTGAAATGCGTAATACATGTATCATAATTTGCTTCAGTGAATCTATTATTGAAACATCACTATAACAATGAGATAGGAGCCAGATCCCCGTTTCGTAAAGTTTGTTGGCTGCATCTCTGGTTCTTCCTTTCAACATGTTTTAAAACTTGGGCGGCACATCTTATATGCCAGCTGCAGTTGTTAAGCTGCATATTCCTCGATTTTTAGTTGTTATAGAATAGCTCCTTCTTTGCAGTTCCATTCATCATTTTGCTTCCAGCCTTTAAGTTTATGTTGACAGAACTGTTAATTTTTTACACTAACACTGATTTCTTTTTTGCAGGACACAGTTAGTATCATACTCTGCTTGGCAATACAGGAAAACTAGGTCTGCAGTATTTTTGATTACTTTAGGTAACACTGATCCTACTACTATGGGAAATGAAATGATACAAAGGTGGTTGAATGTTGCAAGCTGGTTGTTGATATTGTTTAACATGAGATTATTGACATTTCCACAAGCAGATACATGTGATGGGAAGCAGGAATTATGTTGTGCTCAGATACTAAGGGTATTTTTGATCAAGTTGCTGGTGTACAGAAGAGGAATTATACTGCTAGTGGTTTATGTATTGGTTTTTTGGGAGATGAATTAAGGCAGATAAGGTGGACATGGAGAAGCTTTAATACCTACAACAGGCAATATTTGAGAAGTTATGCTATATGGAGAATGAAACAAATCCTACTGGTGTTCTTGAAAATGGATGTTAGAGATGGGATGGAAGGAAGACTATATCACCATGCTCAAATCCTTTGGGAGGAGAGTATGGTGATAATTTTTTACACTAACTCTGGTTTCTTTTTTGCAGGTTTGGCTTTAGCATGGAAACACAAAGATATCAGGAAAACAGCAATTTTGAAGCCTGTGTGTATCACTGATCTTACTCACCTGGGAAAGGATTTGGTACAAGCTGGTTTCAAATTTAAGGTCATACTGTTCCTTTTGGAAGCAGATAATTTTGCAACATATATATCACTGAAGGAGGCAAGGAATACAAGCAACATTAAGAAGGATCATGACTCAGTAAAAATACCAAGATTGTTGGCCAAATTGTTCATCAAGAGTGCACACTTGGGACACTGTTTGGCCATAGCAATTACAGGAATTTTCAAGCTGGTGAAGACAGAGGTTTGCAATTACAATAACAACAACAACATACCTAGTGAAATCCCACAGTGTGGAGTCTGGGGAGAGTAAAGTGTACGCAGACCTTAGCCCCATCTCAGAAGGCAGAGGTTTGCAATTCTAACAAAAAAAAAAAATCTTTGCCGTAAGGCAGAGTTTGAAGCTCAACTTATGCCTTGCGATTTTTTTTTAAAATTTTTTGACTTAAGGGGGGGGGGGGGGGGGGGGGGTTTCGAACCTAGAACCAAGGGGTTTTTAGCGAAGGACAAAAATTGAAGACTACTGATTTGAGGGATAAAAATTAAAGACCACTCCCAGCGAAGGGCAATCCTGCAAATTGCCCTCTTGAGTTCAGCATGTTTCATGGTCTTACATGGGCAATTCGCAGTAATGCCCTTATTTCGGGGTGGCTTTTAATTTTTGCCCATCAAAATGAAAGTATTTAACTGTTACCCTTCACCCTATGCCTGATGCGGCAAAGTTTGCCTGCAAACTATGCCTTAAGGTAGAGTTTTGCAGGCAAACTATGCCTAAGCAAATTCTCCCTTAAGGCAGAGTTTTGCCTTCAAAATTCTGCCTCCAGAGTTTTGAAGAAAAAATAGAAGTCTTGCGAATCCAAACCTCTGCCTTGCGATTTTTTTTTTAATTTTTTTTTTACTGAGGTGGGGTTCGAACCCAGAACTTCGGGGTATTAGGAGTAGGCCTGTGCACGAATCGGTTCGGTTTGATTTTGGCCATCATCGAGTTAAATTTTTGAATTTCGACTTTCTAAAATTCTCAACCAAACTCAATCCATTCTAGGTTCAATTCGATTCGTTTTTGATTATTTCGGTTCGGTTACATAAATCGATTTGTTCGGTTTATTCGAAATTTAAACAAGTAACTGTTTCATTTCAGTTTTAGAGTAAACATAACAAAAAATAATGAGATTCTAAATTTGCAGGCTTATAACCAAGACATTAACCAAGAAAAAATCATAAACTTGCAAGCATAATAGCATATAAATAGCAAATCAAGAACTTGACAACTTGTGCAAGCATACAAATTCGCCAACACCACCTTACACATACCAAAAATAATCCAGCATCTTGCAACTTGCAGGCAAACAAGCATAATAACTCGGTTTGCATCCTCAAAAAAATAAAAATAAAACTCTAATTTGTACAGGCTAAGATCAAAGAACAAACAAAGCCATGGGTGGAGGCAATGGCCAAAAGGCAAAGATGGCTCATGAAAAGAACGCTGAAAAAATGAAAGACCAAAAGGGCAGTCAACTTGAGGCCAACAAGAAGGCCATGAATATCCAGTGCAAGGTGTGCATACAGACATTCATTTGCACCACTTCTGAAGTTAAATAAATATTACTTTTACATAGATTTGACGTGTTGAAGAATTCCATATGCAATTTATCAAGTGAACATTGTTTGTTCATACTATATATATGCATTTGGCTCAAGGTAGATATATTTGTCCTATATCCGTGGGATAAACAAATGAACAGTGTAGGCTTTAAAGCTTATATTTGCAAATAATGTCTCAAGACTTGAAATAGAGAATTTGAAAATTGAAAGCATGATTTGAGAAACATATGTTCGAATGCTTGATTTGAGAAATACATTTCAAGTGCATGAAATAATGGTTTCCGTTTACAAAATTTCGGTATTATCAATCCCCTATAGGATGTGGGATTATAATCCTGGTATGTCCTTGTTCTGCCAAACAACCCCTAAATATCCCTTGCATATAGAGTTGCTACTTTCATCAAATATATATATTTTACTGCTGCCCTGTTATTGCTTGATTAAATTCAATGTGTTACAGACAGAAAAGGCTGTAACTAAGGTAAACGATCAAGACTATAAGATTAGGCAATTTCATTGCAGGATTTTCTCTGGACTGCTGCTATCATCCTTATAGCTATTGGAAAATAAGTCTCTGCATAGCTCCCCATAGAATCTGCATACCAAGTCAATAAAGACAGGGCTTTTGAGATTCTTCCAACAATATAGCAATTCTTCTACATCCATTAAATCCCTCATATTTCCCTCTTCTACTATCATCTCTGCCAGATAATTCTCGAAGCTTCTGCATGCATCTTCCACATCATCCTGGATAAGCACTTCTTTTTTAATAGCTTCGCTGAATTTCACATAAGCTGGAGTAATTGGTGAAGGAACTGGTGCTTTAATATGGCCTGCATGGTAAAAACAACACTTTTTCAGTAATTCGTTCAATCTGCCGAAGTTTATACGAGTTGGGTTATGACTAATCTGTTGATTTGATCCAACAGGTTGAACCCAAAATTATCCATCAAATTATTGTATCAAAACGGGTTAAATAATGTCATCCGACTGGTCAAAATGCAATCTGAACCCAAACATACAAAATTAATTTTGGAAGTTGAGAAACATGTAAAGCTAATAATTTAAGAAAAATGCATTAGTTATTTTTTTTTTTTCAAAAAGAGAATGGTTTGCTGCACTAAGCATTGATCCCGCATATATTCATGCAGGGTCAGGGGAAAGGATCGGCCCCCAAGGGGTATGATGCATGTAACCTATCCTGATACAAGCATATTACTTATTACACGACTTAAGCCTATGACCTATAGGTCGTCACATAGTACTATTGCACCAAGGCATTCATTGGATGGAGGTTATGTCATGTTTGGCGGATCGGATTATGACCTATTACTTGACCCAACTCATTTTGACTCAAGTAAATTTTGAACATGGCTTGTTTATTAAGCTATGTTTTGACTTGCTCAAATTCTACTAAACACGCCTATTTATCACCCCTACTTGCATCAGAGAAACTCTTGAGCGCCATGACTTGGTCCTCTTTTGGTTGTCTCCTTATCGAACGAAACACTGATAGAACATGTGAAGCTTGGCTTTTTCTAGTGCCTGTGTTGCTCTCACATCTTGAAGGGCGAAATCTAAGCCTTCTTATAAAGAGGGGCTTTCTTAATTTGAACTTAAAAAGCTTTACTATTTTCTTGCACGGATTGAAAGCCTTGAATTTTAAGCAACATGAAGTGTTCAGTTTCATTTTTTTTGAGATTTAAACGGTTGATGAAAGAGTGTGGATGAAGTATAAAAAGTGATGATGGTTTATGGCTTATCTTTGCTTTCAGTTTGGTATTGACAAGAGAGTTGTGGAGTGCTGTGAGATTAAATTTGTTGAGGTTGGTGTATTGGGTGAAGAATAGCAAAAGGGTGCTCCTTTTTTAAGGTGTGTGGGAGAATATAATAAGTTGTGGGTTGCACGTTTGGTTTTGAAGAAGAAAAGGTGGTATACCATGAAAGAAATGTTACCAACTCTTAATTGCTAGTTGTCATTGCTAATACAATAGTTTTGATCTACATTATAGTTGTTTACGGACATGATGGTTGTTAATTAAAATAAGAAAGAGCGATAAACAATTAAGGATGATGGGCCTGGCAGATGAATGAGGTCCCTTCCATTATAATTTGATGTATGAGGAATGAAGATACTTTTGAAAAGCAGTGGCGGAGCTAGGATTTCCGTCGAGGGACTCAAAATATAAAAAAGTAAACATACGAAGAAGCCTAAGGGGGTTCAACATCTATTATATATACATAAAAAATAATTTTAACCTTGTAAAAACAGTATTTTCTTCCACCGAGGGGGTTCGGATGAACACCCTTGGCATATTGTGGCTCCGCCACTACTGAAAAGGAACACTTACCCCTTTATGGACCTTACACTATGAGAATCTAAATTAGTCGAGTCAGTAGATTTCGAAAACCAGATAATATTCTACTCCCTCCGTCTCAAAAATATTAGTCGCATTTTCATTTACACACCCCTTAAGAAAGCATTTATAAGGGTAGAATTTTGACTATTTTACCCTCTTAACATATTTTATGTAATCTTTCCTCAATAAATATCTACTCCATCAATGGTGAGAACCTCTTAAATGTTGTTAATTAACACAAGGATAAAATGGGGGAAAAATTACTTAATTTTGCCTTCATTAAATAAAACAACAAATATTTTGAGACAAGTATTTATAGCAACGACGACAAATATTTTGAGAGGGAGAGAGTATATGTCAATAATAATTATATGGTGAAATAGATTAGATGCGCGTAAAGTATTTAATTGTATAAGACATCTCCTAATTGATATTACAACTTCAATTGGATAGATTGAACTTTAATTTTCCCTATCAGATAAATCTTCAAATTCTTCCATAGTAGTCAAAATTGAATGATACGCTGAGTCTCACACTATTTTATCCTTGCATCTTCTAATCCAAGAATTTCTACTGGTAAGAAATGTTTTTCACTATTCGGCCCAAAACCTATTTCCTGGACCCATGTTTTGAGTCCAATAATCTATATCATCCTGGGCCTAGTAGCCCAGACCTTCCATACTCTCTGTTCTGTGGATGGATAACTTGCAGCCGTTTGCTCCGAGAGAGTGCATGTGTTTGAAAAATTCCATTGTTATAATTATAGCAATTCGTTAGGATTTAAACAGAATTTATGATACATCAACATATGAAGCAATGAGATTTTATAATACATCAATATATGAAATATGCTTCTTTTTTTTTCAAAGATTTGTGTTGTCACATTGAAATCAAACCCTGAAAGGAACATTTTTTTATATAATAAAAGACTTAATTATATCAAATATTATGTGTCACAACAAAGGGTCACACTGGACTAAAATAGGTTTGGGTATTAGAGTCAAGCGTACTGTTACTATTACAGGCCGTATTAGAGCAAACGAAGGAGGAACTGCCAAGAGAATTCTGTCACCACAAAATTTGGTCATTTCTTCTTCCTTAGCTAATATGTTCGATATCCTGTTATGCTCCTTGTAAGTGTGGCTGAGCAATGGATCCCAAATCTGCCTCATCAACGACCTGCATTCACATATAATTGGGTTAAAAATTAAGTTCCATTTCTCAAGTAAATTATGTACCTCCATCAAGTCCGTTCAAATTTGTAGAGGAAATAGGTTTTTTCATTCTTGCAATGTGCAGTCCCTCAATATCATTGTAGCGTCAAACTAAAATAATGACTTTGAAAGAAGAAATGAAAATGATAGGTGAAGGACATCAGCAACATTTGTCAGTAACACAAGATTCAGAGCTTGATTGAATTTTGTCTATGCCACAACAAATTCCATATTGATTGAGTAGTTCATTTCAATAAGAGGAGTCACAAAATTCGTGAGCCTTGGTGGACAAAGTCACCTGGTACTTGTTGTTGGTTGGGAGGTGGCAGGTATCCCGTGAAATTAGTCGAGATACGCGCAAGCTGGCCAAGCACCACGGTTATCAAAAAGAATTGTCACCTGAATCAGTGAACTCATCTTGGGCAGTCAGAAAAGTTATCACGGGACTCCATACACCTATTCTCTCTTTTCCCCCCTATTTTAAACCTTGATTGGTCTTTTAAATTGAAATTTGCATGATCGTCAACTTACTGCAATTTTTCTTTATTTGAATTTGGAATCGACTAATTTAGAATTGATGAATAGTTGATGGATCGATTGATTTAATCCCTAATTTAGAATTGTGAAGTAGCATAATTTAATCCCTAATCAGAATTATGAAGTAGTATGATTAAACATTGAAAACCAGATTTCCATGAGATGACATGCGAGACAACTAATTTGGAGACTTCCATTACATGCAATATGTGTCTCCATATAATGTGGACTGTATATTATTACATTTTAATATTAAAAAAATGTGACAACTTGTCATAATTCCTGGGGGGCTTAGATGTTTGAAGACCACAACCTTTCCTTAGACATATGGGCGTGTGTTGTTACTAATGATAAATCATCATTTTGTCATTTCATCTTCTTCCTTTTTTCTTTTTATGAAGGGGCCAGGCCAGGCTTCAGAGTATCCTTCATAAGTTACTCATTTCCAATAAACATATTAATTAACAACTGATAATTTCTCAAGTGACAGAAAAGTAAAAAAGAGGACACAAATTCTTTATTATTCTCTATAAAATTCTAAAAGATAGTGTGCTAAGCACTTAAGCAGTGTGGTTCCTTTCACCTCCTGCCCTCTCTTTTCTTTTCTTTTTGTCTATGGAGTGGGGTAGTTGCAAAAACCGAATATCCACTGAGGGATTCAAGATTTGTTATATATATATATATATATATATATAAGAAAATTTTGACAAATGTGATTTTTCGTTGAAAGAGTGCCCCTCTAGCTCAGCCCCTAGGTGGTATGATGGGCAGAGCTGGAACCGGAGCGGCGGAAGGCATTTCAGCTACCTTGTCAAAAAAATCACACTTTAAATATAAAGTCAATATTTATGTATAGTAGATGTTGAACTTGTTTGATAAAAAATCTGTCTCCATCACTGATAACGGGCCAAGGCTGATCCATAATCAGTCAGGTTATAACCAAAATCATTAAAATAAGTGTGGCAATTTGTGTTTTGACTTTTCATTACTGTCTGAAGTATGAAAAACTAAGCTTCCCCATAACCTGCCCAAAAGATGTATGACCAAAATCATAATAAGTAAAGAGCAGCTGGCTTACATAAATAAAAACAATAGAAACCACTGTTCAGCTTGTGCTCCACTTGCTCTTCATGACATATCTTCGTATAGGGTCCCCTTAACTTTTTTAAACACTATGTATATCTATTTATTTAGCACAAACTTCTATTCTTTTGCTATCATATATAGTGGGAATTGGGAAAAGAAGTAGACAGAAGCAAAGTTGTTCCTCAATGGGCAATCACAAATTCAAGTTCTCAGATATGATGCCAAACACTTGGTTTTACAAGCTTAAAGACATGAGCAAAACCAAAAACCATAAAACCCCATTTTCATCTTCTTCAAATAATAAGCCACAATATTCTCAGCCAAGATCATCTTTCTCTTACACCAGAAAGTCCATTAGAGTTGACAAGATTTACAATTCTCATTCTTATAATTTTCTTGATCCACCAAGAAAATCATCATCAAAGAAAAGATCCAAGAGAAAGACCATTTACAAGCCTTCACCTATACACATTCCTTCCTCCAACAACATCAGTAACTATGTCTCAATCTCAAACAAATTAGGGCCCGCTTTCTCTGTTTCCTCCACAGAAGAAGATAAATTCCCTGAATTGGATTTCCTTAATTCTCCATCCTCAGAATTGGACTCCGATTCTCAATCTTTCAATGATTTTGCCGCGAATTGGCCTAATCCTTGCAGTTGTCAATTCAGCTCTTCAGCAACTGATATAATCATCGACGTGAACGATAAAGCTCACTCCAACAAATTCAACAATCTAGATGAAGGGTACGCGACAATTTCAGAACTTGATCAACTCCCTCCAATTCTTACCAAGCCTTCCAATTCCATCAATAGCATAAAACAGGACAACGTTAAGTCTCGACAAGAAAACAGAGAACCTAAAAACATAGTAGGTTCCCCTGTTTCGCAAAAACATTTCTCTGGTGTAAAACTACGAACAAATTCGACTAAAATCGCGAGCAAGAGAAGTAGCGTGTCATCAAAAAGGCGTTCGAAGGCAAAGAAAGAGAGTTGCTCGACAGGGACTAGTTTTGCTATAGTGAAAGCTTCAGTTGATCCTGAAAAAGATTTTAGAGAATCTATGATCGAGATGGTTGTCGAGAATAATATAAGGGCATCGAAAGACTTGGAAGATCTTCTTGCTTGTTACCTTTCATTGAACTTAAATGAATATCATGATCTTATTATCAAGGCATTTGAACAAATTTGGTTCAACTTGTCTGACCTTCACCTGTAACATATTTTCTTATTTTAGTTTTCTCTTTCCTTCTAAAAATTTTATGTAAATTTTTACAATGCAAATTTCTATTTAGGCTCCTGGTTTTGATTTTTTAGTTAATTAGCTTGTTCATAGCTGCACCATTGTACTTTCCTTCCCTTTTTTGCATTACTATCTTTGAGAAGTATTAAGCTAGAATTTGCAAGTATTAGAAATCTAAGGACTAATTGCTAAAGAGTTCAACTTCTATATGGTGACCGTATAAGAATTTAATACGATTAAGTCACCTAAAAGATAATAATGTGTAAGTGAGCAAGAAAGCAGACAAGAGGAAAATCAGAAGAACGTTGATTGGAATCACTTATTTTGGAATGAAAACCTGAAAAAGTAAAGTAGATAATACGTTAAATTACAGTGTAAAATATGTTAATGTATATGAGTCAAATTCATTACTAAAACATGCTTCCTCTTATCCTTTCTCATCATGGGGCAAAAAGATTATATGGCAAGTAACCTAGGGAACAAGCATGATGAAAATTAATGATGTTATTATCTTTAGGAAATTTTGTGGAACAAAGGAGCAACTATTTAACTAATTAGGTGTCCATTAGGATTATTCACTTTTTTCCGGAATATTTTTTCACTTTTTTCACTTTATGGTGTTTGATCATAAAAATTCCAAATACAACTTGAATTTGGAAAACAACCAAAACTTGTTTTTCACTTTTTTTTTTCACTTTTAATACATTCAAACAACCAAATATTCTTTACAAAAACTATAACCAAATACAACTCCATCTTCAACTCCAATTCCAAAATACCAAATAAAGTGAAAAATATTTTGGTTTTCATGGCCAAACGTCTACTAAGAATTTCAGTGCCAAATCCCAATTTTCCATAAATTGGAGTTAGGTGCTTTTACATCCTGCTCTGTCAACTGAATCTTTTTAGTTGTACTAGTGCAGACATGAAAATCAGTTCTACCAGAAATAGACAAATTACCTATGAAGGCTGCTTTTCAGGACACAAAATTGTGCAGGAACTTTAAGGAATGTACCTTTACAAATACCGCGGGAAGGAACAATAGTGTTTGGTCATGAATTAAGAATTGTACCCTTAAAGATGCCGCGTTTTGTGACGGCACAACGTTTAAGTAAACTCACATTGATACCATTAAACTGAAGTCTCCTTTGTCTTGAAACTTTTAGGTAATAAATTTAGAGTCTTTGAAATTCTTTTCTCAAATTGTTAATCGTACCTTAATTGTTCTCTCTAGTACCCCTCCCCCAAATAGTTAAATCTTTCACTTTGTGAGTGTGGACAGGAGTAAAGTTAGTTTACTTAAGAAGTACGGCATAATTTAGTACTTTGGGTCAATATTATGTATTTGTGTTAAGAAATGCACTTCATATATAAAAATAATTTATTCAGAATTCATTAACTCAAATTCTAAATCCTCCGGGTGTGGACAGAGGAGTACCACATTGTTAAAGTAGTGCAAATGCCGAATGTGAAGAAGAAAAGAAGATTGCAAATCATAAAGAAAGCAACTTTAAAGTTAGCATTGTTGTCTAAAGTAAAGGTTTTGATCATAAAGGAAAAGTGGCGTCTCAATTACAGAATTGTCAAATGAGTGAACACCTAGATAATGTACCCTATTGGCCGCCTTTGCACAATCAATTATAGCTGTTCATTGATGGCAAGTTTCCTCTTTTAGGGGGGCTCTACACAGGAATATTAAATTATTTGTATCCACATCGATTAAAAATGAATTTAACTTGTATAAATGGCAGTCTAAAAAAATCACTACTGTTACTATAACGGGGAACACTATTAATTGCCTTATCAAAAAGATGTTGCCTATCAAAAAGAATGAGAGTGAATGTTAAGCCTAATTCTGCATGGTAATTGTGGGAGTCACCATAGCCTAATTCTGCATGGTAATTGTGGGAGTCACCATAGCCTAATTAACCAAAAGGACCACAAACATGTGTATTAGGCCAAATCAAAGAAGTACGTGTTTCAGTTGTGTTAGACATGTAGAATCTTGTGAGCTGATCGTCTATGGGTAGTAGACTTACTAGTTTGACCCATGGGGATATGTCCGTTTAATTATGGAGGCGGTAAGACTTACTAAATGTTCTTAACTTGTGAGATTTGTTATCTTAAAAATAACACAAGTTACAAGTTATATGCTATAATAGATAATTGCGATACGATTGTGTGCAAATTCAATATACTAACGATGTATATCATACTAAGGATTTGAAGCCCGGACTTCGAACACTTATAAAACCTCTTTAATTACCACTACAATAAATTTTCTCTGATGTCTTCAATAGTTTATATAAAATTTAAAAAGATATTTTTATCTTATTTGTGCAATATATTTTTTCAACGAAGGGAGTTTAATGAAACCCTCTTAACTCCCCCAATCACCCAGTCCACGAGATTAATTAAAACCTTAGACTAGCTATATAATGAAATGAATGAAATCAGAACAAATAAACTAAAACTTTAACTCGCCTATGAGTGTTCAATAGGCATAAGCTTTAGTACATGGCTTAAGGTCCCGTTTGGACATGATTTGAGATCAAGTTGATTTGAAGTTAAAGTTTGGGCAAATCCATCGGGAGACACCTGTGGTTGATAACATTTTTCACTTAGACACCTCAACTAAACCTTGTATCTATTGAGCACTTAAACTACATTGAATTTGTTCCAATTAGACATTTTTTGCTGACATGGCATGCTGAGTGTAATACACTCATAATCACCGCGTGAGGAGGCTCTATTTAGCAGATTTTTATTTTTTTTATCTCTTCTTCCCTATTTTGTCAATACCTCCCACCATTTCCCCAAGCTTAAGCTCCTTCAATGGAGATTTGATCTCTACAATTGCAATAGCCAAATTGGAAGAAATCTTAAGTCTTGACTCCTTTTTTTTAAGAATGGAGAATTAGTTTAACGAAAAATGAAAGAAAAGACCGATCTGAGCTCCGTTCAATTTTGGCATTCGGAGATGGCGCATTTCATCATGAGCTTTAGGACACGCAAATTCCTTCTGACCCAGCAAATTTAATTCATTTTGATCACACCTTCACCTCCCACATTTACAGTCCAAACAAGTATAAGTGTATGAACAAAGAAACGTAACCTAAATCGAATTTTTCCATTTTGGGTCTGAAATTGGTATCGCGGACTGCCTTTGTTCGAAATTGATAGTAAAAATCGATGATGGAAAAAATTGGCCTAGAAACAAAAATGGAATTGGAAATTGAGTGTGTTGACCTTTGGTCAATTCTCTTTGCTTCACTGTTTCAGAAATGGAGTTATGGTGGAGATCTCAGTTATGGTGCTAAAGTTGAAAGCCAAAAAGAAAGGGAAGAGATCGGGCGTGGGGATGGGGGGTGGGGGTTGTTAGTTCGGTAGTAGTCTGGTAGGGGTGACATTTTTTTTTTCCTTTTTATTTATTTTAAATTATGATTTTGCAACCAAATGCCACGTGTCCTCTTTTAATTAGTCATCATGCCACGTCAGCCGCGAGTGTAGTACATACATTTTGTATATTTAGCAGATTGCCAAAAAAATGTCTAATTGAAACAAATTCAATGTAGTCTAAGTGTTCAACAGGTACAAGGCTTAGTTGAGGTGTTTAAGTGAAAGATGTTGTTAACCACAAGTGTCTACCGATGGGTTTGGCCTTAAAGTTTTGTTTAGACATACACTTTGGATTTGTTAAGTTGTATTTTTTTCCTCATAAACCTAAAACCCCAGAAGTTGTGAAAACTATCAAAATTTCGCCAACTCTTATACAATCTTACCAAATGAGCAAACGTAGTTCACAACAAAGTTAATCCGCTACCAAAATGACTTTTTAAAAAATACAATGATCCTGTTTGGATGGGCTTATGCCTATAAGTTGTTTGCAGCTTATAAGCTAAAAAAAATAAGTTGGGGTAGTCTAACTTATTTTTGATAGTTATAAGCTGTTTTCAGCTTATAAGCTGCTTTAGATAAGCTAAGTCAAATGGGCCCAATTATTTTTTTGAGCTTATTTTAAGCACAAAATGACTTTAAGCTGGCCAGCCAAACACTCAAAAAAGTTGAAAACAACTTATAAGCAACTTATAAGCCAATCCAAACGGGCTCAATGTCTATTAATCGAATTGTTGTTCAATAAAAAGGAAAATTGAACATGAGTTGTAGTGTAACTACTTTTTAATATAATCTTCCTACATGGACACATGGTAAGGAGAATCTCTTCACGTCAAGCATGCATTTTCGATCAGATGACTGGGAAGGCGAACCAACATTTGTTACTTTGAGTCAAGTTTTACATTTAAAAAATATTTCGTCTATCAACATATGAATTTTTTTTACAAAATATAAACTTATGGGTCAAGTTTTATATTTAATTTTTTTTTGAAATCATGATATGAAGTTGAAATCTTGTGCTAATTTTATAAATAAATGTCGATTTAAAATCAAAATATGAAATCACCAAACGCCTACTAAGTGAAAAAATTGGACAAATTTAACGAGCCACGTATGTATTGAGCATACATAAAAAGTTTGAGTTGAGACGGTGGCAGTCACAACATGCATGCACCAGAAATTAAACTCTGCTTGAAGATGAGTACCACAGTTTAGAGCCAGTTACATAAGTTCCGGGCAACACGTAGAAGAGAGACAAATTGACAAGGTTAACACCCGACCCGAATATTCTGCGTTGAATGTAGGTTTGTTCTTGATCGAAAAACAGGGGAGGGTTGTTAGGGAACTACTAGTACCAAACTCGATCTAGTCATGAGAGGCAGATGGAGTATATCATCATTTTCAGCATAGTATATTTTATATTGCCAAAAGAGGATTCAAAAATTGCAAAAATGTCACAAGTAGGTTTTGAATGTGTGCCCTAAAAGTAAATTTTGAACCACCTTTATTACTATACGACAAGCTTTGTTGTGTTAAGTAGATTGTTTACGCCTTTGAGTTGAACCCATCAAATTTAGATAATGAATTTGCCTTTTACTATTCATTTTGTTAGTGACCGAAAAAAAACTTACTCATAATTACTCTAAGTTTACACTAAACTATATTAATTTAACACTATTAATAAAAATAAGGTGAAAATGAGTAATAATTTAAATTGATAGTCGTTCATATAAAATACATTTTGTGTATTTATTAGGTTCGTGTAATGATGGCATGCGTAATTAGGTTTGTTTATTTTGGCATGCGATGCTCCCTATTTCTGGTCCTGATCTATATATCCTTCTCTTTGAGAGCGCAGTTCTTCAACTGATTAGTGAAATGTAATTTCTGATTAGAGTTATAGCCAACTGTAGATATATGCATGTGCAGGGGCGAAGCTAAAATTTGAAGTTTATGAGTTCGAAATTTTGATTCTCTTAAATTATTGGGTTTTAAGTTAATAATTTTATACATATTTAATGAATTTTTTTCAGATAAATATAAAGTTCTAATTAAAGCCATTGGGTATTAAATAAAGAGTGTTATTATTTTAGATTTAACCAATTTGATGAATTACTTCTAAAGTTTGATATCAAACTAGTGCTAGTTCACCTTAAACTAGTGCTAGTTGATGAGAGTTACTTGGGAAACAAAAAGGTAAAGTCAAATTTCTCTGGATATTATCTCAATTTCAATAAAATGCAATCAAGTAAATATGCCTTGCGATATGTTAGACATTTGTTTATAAGACCTTAGCATTCTAGTCTTGTGAGTAAATAATTTAATGCTCTGTTGTGCATTAAAGGGTAAAGGAATTTATTTTTGATTAATTCTTGTTGGACCTTAGCTTCTAATCATGTTAAAGCATATCTTTCTAGTTATACCCTGCATGAAATCGATACATTTCAATTCTCCTACAGTTTACTTTTATGAAGTCACGGAAATAAGAATTAAGATTTTCAAATATTCGACAAACCAAAAAAAAGATATTATTACCTGAGTTCATCACAAAATTATTGTTTTGTGGAAAATAAGTATATTTTTCCTTATTTATTTTGATATTTGGTAAGTAAGCAAAGAGATATTATTCCAAAAATATTTATACTTAATCTAAGAATACACAATGAGCTTTGAATGCTTATGGAACTTGTTTTCTTCCTAATTTTTAAGAAACCTATTTTTCTCAAAAAATATTTTTTAAAACATTAACCAACCCAAACATGAGAAATTTTAAAAAAAATCTAGCAAATATTTCCCTCCATATCAAATACATCCTCAATTAATATTAGTAAGAAAACTAAGACGAAGGAATTTCAATTTTATCCCTTCTTATTTTTTACTTTAATCATCTGGTATCCAGAATTTATTGTAATTCAAATTCAAATTGCATTGGGTCTATATAAGAGGAAAGCGCTCGTTACCATGAATTTCTCAATCTCATTGCTTAAACCCAAGACCTCTGATTATGAGGTAAAGGGTTTTATTCATCTACCACAATGCATTTATCCATTTTGTTTAAAAGAAAGGAAGAACCAAGAAGATGCATCCACCAACAGATAAACTATAGCGTCCTTTCTATACCTGGAAATCGAAGTGACCTTTGGGGGAAAGTGGTGCCTCATCATTCATCAAAGATCCACCATGAAGATTATGTTCACAAAAGTGTAACAAGCATGGGGCAAATATACCATTACTTTGCATTTGTATGTCCTTAAATCAATTATTCAAATTATAACTCACATAGCATGCCATAGCCATTAACAAACATGCTGGAATATTATTATTGCACAAAACGGTTTTACTGTCACAATTAGGTTCTTAGGTAGGGGGCAAAAGTAGACAATAAAACTTATCCGCCCGACTCGCCGATATTAACTCAACCCATTTTAATCCGTCTAATTCAGTTCATTTAAGAATTAAGGTAATATGTAGCCCAAATTGACCCATAAAAAAATCTTATCAAATGTTTTTAAGTGTAAGAAATATTTTCCTTGAATCCTTCATTACTTGAATTGGTTTATATACAAAATAGGAGAATAATATTCTAACCTAAAATAGAAGATTACACAATATACAAAATATGCTAACCTAAAATAGTAGACTCCAAAATATTCTAATTAATATTTACATAATCTATCACACCCCGCAGTCGAAACAGAAGGTTTACAAACGCTGAGACTGTCCCGAAAATCTTCAAATAAGACCTGTGGTGGTCCCTTGGTGAAAATATCGACAATCTGATAGCGGGAAGGAACATGAAGGACACGAACCGGTCCGCGCGCAACCTTCTCACGAACAAAGTGAATGTCCATTTCGATGTGTTTGGTGCGCTGATGAAGCACCGGATTTCCCAAAAGATAAATGGCACTCACATTGTCACAATATACCATAGTATCCTTATGAATAGGACAATGTAATTCCAACAGAAGATTGCGAAGCCAGCAGGACTCGGAGACAACATTAGCAACCCCCCTATACTCCGTCTCAGCACTCGAACGAGAGAGGGTAGGTTGGCGTTTCGAAGACCACGATATCAAGTTATCCCCTCCCCAAGAAAGACACAATAACCAGACGTTGACCGACGTGTGTCAGGCAGCCCCCCCAATCCGCATCAGTGTAGGAAAGAAGGTCCGCAACTGAGGACGGATAAAGATGCAAACCATAGTCAAGTGTACCCTGAATGTAACGGATGATACGCTTCAGTGCATGCATATGAACCTGTCGCGGTGCATGCATGTGTAAGCATACTTGTTGAACAGCATAAGAGATATCCAGCCTCGTGAAAGTAAGATACTGAAGGGCACCTGCGAGACTGCGATAGTGAGTCGGGTCATCATAAAGATCACCCGATGTGCCGCTCACCTTCGGTTTAGTATCAACCGGAGTAGAAGTAGCCTTACAAGAAGACATCCCAACTCGATCAATGATTTCTTCGGCATACTTGCGTTGCGAAAGAAACATGCCATCCTTATGTCGAGTGACATGAATGCCAAGGAAATAATTCAAAGGACCCAGATCCTTCATAGCAAATTCTGAGGCAAAGAGAGCCATAATGGAGCATCGGAGAGAATCTGAGGAAGCAGTAAGAATAATATCATCAACATAAAGTAGCATGTATGCCATATCGGACCCCTTTTTGTAGATGAACAAAGAATTGTCAGATTTGTTGTTTGAAAAACCAAGAGAAGAGACATAATCTACAAAACGCTTGTACCATGCTCTTGGGGCCTGCTTAAGCCCACATAAGGACTTACGGAGTAAACATACATAATCCGGATAAGTGGGATCTCTGAAACCCAGAGGATGCATATACACTGTTTCCTTGAGCTCACCGTGTAAGAAAGCATTCTTGACATCTAGCTGATGAATAGGCCACTTCTTTGATAGGGAAAGACTGAGAACGGTACAGATCGTAGCTGGCTTGACCACTGGACTGAAGGTCTCACCACAATCAATGCCAACCTGTTGGGTCTTACCATCACCTACAAGACGGGCTTTATGCCTCTCAAAGTCACCATTTAGATTTTTCTTTATGAGTGAAAATCCACATAGAACGAATAACATTCACATTAGGTGGACGGGGCACCAACTCCCGCGTCTTATTTTTAATAAGAGCATCAAATTCATCATCCATAGTCATTTTCCAATTCGGGTCACGAAGGGCGGTCACAGGGTTACGAGGGAGAGGGGATTTCGTAACCATGGTATTCAAGTTAAACGTGCGTTTTGGCTTAAAAATACCATGCTGACTCCGGGTCACCATTCGGGACGGATTGGTAGAAGGGGGAGGCTGGGGTGACGGTGGGAGGGGACTGCTAGCTAAGGGGAGAGGGGCAGCGGGCTGGGTCACGGTGGGAGGGGACTGGGCAACGGGCTGCTGGGTCACGGTGGGAGGGACTGGGCAGCGGACTAGGTCACGGTGGGAGGGGACTGGGCAGCGGGCTGGGTCACGGTGGGAGGGGGTAGTAGAAGCCAAGTGATGCAACCACAATGGGGAAATGCCATCGTCCAAAAACTCATAAGTAATAGAAGTGGGAGAATGTAAATTGGAAAAGGGGAAGACATTCTCATCAAAAATCACGTGACGAGAAATAATGATTTTATGGGACGATATATCATAACACTTATACCCTCTATGATTCGTAGGATACCCCAAAAAGACACATGATGTAGACAGGGCTTGCAATTTGTGGATAGTCGGAAAAGGAAAGAGGGGATAGCATAAACACCCAAAAACCCGAAGATGAGAGTAAGATGGCTTTCTTTGGTATAGCACTTGAAGAGGAGAAACGTGACCTAATAATTTACTTGGTAAAATATTAAGAAGATATGTTGCCATTTGTAAGGCGTGATGCCAGAACGAAGGAAGGAGAGAAGCATGAGCAAGAAGAGTCCGAGTGATATTATTGATAGAACGGATTTTTCTTTCGGCTTTCCCATTTTGTGAAGACGTATGTGGACAAGAAAGACGAAATGACATCCCATTAGACTCACAAAATTTCCCGAATTGACCATTATCATATTCCCTCCCATTATCACATTGGACATTTTTAATATGACGTTCAAATTGAGTATGAATGTGGGTTTTTAAAGCTAAGAATTTCGGATAAACATCGGATTGCTTAGCCAAAGGAAAAGTCCATAAAAATTTCGAAAAATCATCCATAAAAAGAACATAATATCGATGACCCAATGAACTTAACACGGGAGAGGTCCACAAATCACTATGAATAATATCAAATGGCATCAAAGTTTCGGAAATAGAAGAATCAAACGGCAACTTAATGTGTTTACCAAGAACGCAAGAACGACAAATACTAAAAAGACTAGATTTATTACATTCAATGCTTTTATTAACCCTAAGACAATCTAAGATAGAATTTCCCGGATGACCCAAGCGAGCATGCCAAAAAGGAGAAGACAACGCCGCAAAGGTTAATGGAGTAGTGGTTGGATATTTGATGGTGGTGACCGGATAAAGATCTCCCCGACTATCACACCGCATTAGTGGCATCCCCGTCTGAAAGTCCTTCACAGAAAACCCATATGGATCAAAATCAACAGACACAGAATTATCAGTGGTAAACTTCTGTACTGATATTAAATTTTTAATGAGTTTAGGAGCATGTAAGACATTGCGTAAGGATAAAGGGGGGTTTGGGGGAGGCAAACTAGTATGACCACAACCACGAATTGGAATCAAATGACCATTTCCCACAACAATACCATTATTTTGATTGCTCAAATTAAAATAAGACGAGAGATTGAGGATGTCATATGAGAAGTGGCCCCGGTGTCCATGTACCAATTTTGATCGGGTGGGTTCAAGGTCATGGTGTGCATTGCGGACTCAATGTCGGTTGGAACATACGACCCGAGAGGGGCCACTGCCGCCGTGTAGAGCTGTTGAGCTGAAGGAGGGCCCAAAATACCCTGCTGCCGTGGCGGGACAGGCGGCGGACGAGCCCAAGAAGCTGTCGGGTACGGGCAGGGGGGAGGAGCAGCTCAGCGGGGCTGGGGGACCCACTGCCAGTGGCCAGTCTACTGCTGCTGACCGGCAGTCCACTGTTGCTGACCGCCACTGCTTCGGGCAGAATTTCCGCGGCCACCGGTGATTTTGCCGCTGCCTGAGCCGCGGCCCGAGCCCCCCTTACGGCCAGTTCCAGAATTTTGGCCGCGGGAATTTTTTGATTTCCCTCGGCGTGAGCTTGTGTTGTCCGAGGGGAATGGCGCGTCGTCGACCGAAGCCACCATAGCCGAACCAGACCTGTGAGACACCATAGTCGCAAGTTCATGTTCCTCCAAAACAAGGGAAGACCGAGCCTCAGTGAATGGGAGTAATGGCTTTGCATGGCTAATTTGTGTCCCAACCCCTTTGTACGCTTCAGTGAGACCCGAGACCAGTTGAAGGACAAGGCGGCTATTCGTCACGGGAGCCCCGACGTTTTTCAGTTGATCGGCAAGGCTCTTGAGACATTGACAATAGGCGGAGGCATTGGGAAAATCCTCCATACGAGTCGTCGTGAATTCTTGTTCGAGAGTCACCGCACGAGAAATTTGATGATCTTGGAAGATATCACGCAAGCGATCCCAAGCGTCCATGGCAGTAGCGTCTGGTTCGATGATAGTGTTTAACAGATCATTCGAAACTGTCGAATAAATCCATTGAAGCACGGTGGCGTCAATGGTGGTCCATAATTCAACTTTCTCATCAGTTTTGGGAGTCGGCTTCTCCTTACCTTTAGGGGGAGGAATGATGTGATGAAGGACCTTGTGAGAACGAGCATGAATTTTGAAAAGCTCGGGCCATGTACTGTATTGTGAGTTTTCCATCTCAAGAGTAACAGAGATGTGATTCTTGATATTGGAGACCGCGAGGGCCGGGTGGAACGTGGGCTTAGCCGGGGTGGTAGGTGTGTCGGCCATGGGAAAAAAAGAGAAGGGGGCGACGACTTAGGGAGGAAAAAAAGGTAGGGATTTAGGGCGTAGCAGAAGGAGGAAGAAGAAAGAAACCCTAATCTGATACCATGTAAGAAATATTTTCCTTGAATCCTTTCATTACTTGAATTGGTTTATATACAAAATAGGAGAATAATATTCTAACCTAAAATAGGAGATTACACAATATACAAAATATGCTAACCTAAAATAGTAGACTACAAAATATTCAAATTAATATTTACATAATCTATCATTAAGATCTTTTAACAAAAAAATTAGTTAAAATTTAATAAGAGTTGAGCGGGTTGGATTATAACCATTTTAGCCCATTTTGATCCAACCCATCTCAGTCCAAGTAACATTTAGAAATGGGTTAATGACCTGCTCATTTAATAACTCAATCTATTTTAACCCGCTCAAATTCATCCTAACCTGCCCATTTGACGCCCAACAATTAGGCAAGACACGAGTATAATGCTTTTGGAGAGTAAAGTGAAAAAGGAGTCTGGTAAGTGGCACAAACAAGAGTCATTAGAGCAAATTTTGGGCCTATCTAATAGGCTATATTCACATCATTTGGGCTTTGGTCGGGAAAAACAATTAATATTCCCAGGAATTTACATGCAATGATTTCGGAAATGAGTGGTCTTGAAATTTTGATCCCGCTTGCCAATGGGTGAACCCTCAATGTTAAAAATAATTAAAAGCAGGTAAAAAAAGTTCCAGTATTTCCCCTGGGATGCACATAAACGCAAGAGGGTGTTTATTGTTGCATTGCTTTAATGTACAAATGTACAACATTCGAACAACCACTTTTATTGTCATTTACATCAGCTGCCTAATTCAAAACTCGGATCTGCTTAAAACTAAGATATGTATAGATATATACTCGTACCTTAGAATTTAAGAAAAAACATATTTTGGAGGAGAGAAATCAATGTCTTCTTGGTTTGTGACCTTGTCCCTTACCATCACTCGACAATTTCATGGTATACGTACAATTCTTCGATCGAGGGATCCTCTTCAAATCCTCGTAAGGTTGTTGAAACCCGATATTTTCCACAGCACCAACTGTCTTGAACATTCGTCTCTTGTGCACTTCCTCCACTAATGACTTGTGCAACAATTGGCTTCGCATATCCACTAAGGACCTGTTCCTAGTTAGTCTTCCCTTCCCTTTAGAAGTGGAAGAAGTTTTTCCTTCTAATTCTACCATACCTTTGCATTGTTTGTAACATGTTCTTCCCAAAGAGTGCCCGATGCTTGAGTTTTCCTCGGGACAGAACCGGGACGTGTGGTGACTAATTGCATTAGCTGGCTGACTTTGTCTTGTAGAGGCTGTCACACGATCATTCTCATCATCAGAGAAATAATTGAAGTTGGAATAATTTGCAGTGTGTGACGAGCTTTGAGAGCTCGTGTCATCAAACATATCACCTGCAAGAGTAGGTGATGACTTGATCAGATAGAGTGGGAGCCAAGTGGGTCGGTGAAAAATTACACTATATATATAAGGTTAAAATTATTTTTGTGAATATATAGTAGAGGTTGAATCCCCTTGGTTTTTCGTGTGTTTACTTCTTCATATTTTGTACCCCCTTAGTGAAAATGGTTCCGCCACTGTGATCAGATATAATTCAAACAGTTAAATATTCAATCAAAGAAATGTTAACATTCACTCAAAATAACAAGGCCAATTAAAATGTAGTGACAAATGCATAAATATTCGCATCATGTTAACTTTTTCTGGTCGAAAAATGTTTATTATAACTCAACTAACATATGTAGTTCATTCTCAAGTCTCAACAACGCGAACCAATAAAACAAAATCTGCCAATGATTGAGCAAAGACAATGTACATGGAATTGATAAAATAACACGAGATTAGATAAATCATAATACCATGAAGCCAATGATTTTTAGTGGTGTCTGTGTCAATCGTGACTTGAGAGGAGAGCATACCTGACAACGACACTTGGGAAGATGAAGAAGAAGAGAAACCTTGGAAAGGGTTATGGCGATCGTTATCATCATCCTTATAGCCTAGTACATGGTAATCAACGGATTCAAACTGATTCCATTTCTTCCATTGAGGTACCAGGCCAGATATTTCTCCATCAATCATATTAGCTATTTCACATGGCTTCCAATCTGTAATTTCTAATTCCTTCACCATTTCATTTGCAACCTCCGCGGGAGTGTCGGTCAGAGTGTCGAATGGGAAATACACATTCCTAACATCACCTGCACGGACAGTGTTGATACCTATGTTACTCGGACTCTTCAAAAAATGAACACAGGTGCGTGTCGGATCCTCCAAAAGTAGTGCATTTTTGAAGGATCCGACACGGGTGCGGCATCATTTTTGGAGAGTCCAAGCAACATAGGTTAATACTTTAGCCTTAGTCGTTCAAAGCCATTATAAATCACCAGCATGGAAGGAGTCGCAGTGCGTGAATAATTCAGCTTCATGCATTTATGTAGACACTGGACCAGTAACATAAATTTTCTATATCTTATTGGATCTATATGTTTTCCTAAAAAGTCCTAATTCTTCAATAGCAAAGCTGAGTAATAGGAAATTGGAAATTTGATCAAGATGGAAGAGGGGCAGATACCTTCTTTATCTGCAATCTGCACTTTAAGGAAAATGGTATCATCTTCAGAGTTCAATTTCCCGGTGATGGTCATATTAGTCCTTGGAACATCGTCATTCAAGTGGAGGTCCTCAATAGAAATTTTATCATTCAAGATAGGCTTTTGAAGTCGCATCATTGTAACCGACTCACCATCAACATCATCAAACATGAGGAACGGATCAAGCATTAGTTCTTTAGCTGATAATCTCTTTGATGCTGGCTCCAAGCATTTCCGGATAAACCTTTGTGCATCCAAGTCTTGGACTTTATAAAATGCCCTTGGCCTCTTACCCTGGGCGAGGAATAAAAGGACATGCAAGTAAGTTTCTGATTGACTGATAAAAACTGTCGAAAAGATATTAAAGAAGGAAAAAAAAAAAAAAAGCATCTTACAGATATCACTTTCTTGTATATTTGCGCGGGGTTAACACATTCACTATATGGATATTCACCAGTAAGCATCTCCAGCATGCACATGCCAAATGAATATACATCAACAAGCTCATTATAGTTCTCGTCGTATAATTCTGGTGCCATGAACTCAGGTGTTCCTATTGCATTAAATAGAAATAATAAACAGTTAGTAGTAATTGTGGAATGTGTAACATAACTTTAATGCACCTTATATTTGATTGAAGTTTATACCTATAACACTGTGTGCTCTATGTGATCCACGAAGAATTGCTGCCAACCCCAGGTCCCCAATCTTTACTTGTCCAAGATGACCATTAACAAATATGTTATCACATTTAAGGTCTCGATGGATCACTGGCGGATCATGTTCATGTAAATAAACGAGACCTTCCAGAATTTGGCGTGCCCAAATCTTTACAGCTCGAATATCTACTCGCTGATATTTCTTTCTATATCTGCATTCAATCAAATGTATCCCTGTCAGCAAATCCATCACCGATATTTATGCCAACTGTAGGCTGATCCTTCAAGTCTCCTATTAATTGTAATAGGCATCAAAACTCAAATTTAAATTCTTCGGTTTTTCGTATCCTTTGGCATAATAGGATAACATGTCTGATCCAACCCGAAGGAGAAAAAATTTCAAATTTGTATCTCATAATCTAACACAATCAGTCATCGAAATTGGGACCTTTAATCGCAGGGCCCTCACGTGCAGCCTCAAGCAAATCCACTAGGTTGTAGACTTGCAATTAGTCGCAACATTAACAAGTGGCGGATTCTCTCCAGATAATTCAAATCGAAGCAATTAGATGTCCAGCTCGGGCCTATATGACATGACCGATCAATAGATCCACCCAGAGGTGGAGCCAGCTAGATTTTGGAACGACAACTTCAAGTGCTAACAATTGGGTTCTATATTTAGTATTTGTACATATTTAATGAATTTTTTAATACAAATACTTTATTTTAAGCAAAAGTTACTGGGTTCAGCCGCCCCTGGATCCACCTTTGTCATATATTCCATACATCACACTAGATAGATATCATTTTCATGGAATACGATTCACTTTCAAGATGCCTTTGGTGGTGAAATGCTAGACGCTCGAGACTCAAAATCTCGGGCTAAAGAGCAACAAAACGGGTGACTATATATATATACAGAGAAGGAAAAGAGAATTACCCGTGGAGAGTACCGGAAGTGAACATCTCGGTAATGAAATTAAAGGTCCTCTTTTCGACGTCGATCCAAGAAGTATAGAATCTCATGATAGAAGGATGATTGAGGGTGCTAAGCAGATGAACTTCAGAATAAAGCCTCTCTATATCCTCTGGTGATTGAAGCACATCATTAAGTTTAATTTGACTCCATGCCACTTCCATACCTAGCAACTCATCAATTGCCCTATACACTTTTTTCATTGCTCCTTTCCCCAATACTTCCTCCAACTGTCCGCCCATGCATTAAAAGAAAACCAAACACCAACATAATCAAGAATCATTCATAATTGACTTAACAAGAAAAATAGTAACTTTATCTGTCCCATTTGTGGAAATCAACAAATCAAGAACTGTAAATGCATAACTGATCAATCCAATAACATCATCAAACCATTTTAAGGCTTGTAACATGCAAAAAAAAGGCAAAAAGATTGAAACTTTATAAGAAAAAAGTACTCAACTTACAATAAGTTCCAGCCATAGCTGAACAGCCCGAATACCATCATCAAAACCATTTTAAGGCTTACAACATGCAACAAAAAGGCAAAAAGATTGAAACTTTATTTGAAAAAACTACTCAACTTACAAAAATTGTAACTTTATCTGTCCCATTTGTGAAAATCAAAAAATCAAGAATTGTAAATGCATAATTGATCAACCCCAATACCATCATTAAAACCAATTTAAGGCTTGTAAGTTATATTATAACATGCAATAAAAAAGCAAAAAGATTGAAATTTTACAAGAAAAACTAAAGATAAAAGTACTTACACGTCCATAACGACCAGTAGGGTCAGTTTCAACATACCCAAGATCATCATCATCTGAATTTTTGCAGTTCTCTGAAAATCTTCCCTTATCCATATTAAAAATCAAGAAACTGGTTATAAGTTGAAATTTTGGAAAGGGTGATATAAATTATTTATTTATGGATCTTAGAGTTACGTGGGTAGCTAAAATTTGTAGTTTAAGACTCAGTAAAAGCGGTTCATTGTACTCTGTATCTAATAATAAATCTGATGCTTCGAAGAAGACACCAAACAGAAGGTTGAAGTTGTAATTGATTGCAACCATTTAATATGGAAATGAGACAAATGTGATAGGTGAGTGTGTGTTGATTTGACAGCAGAATAGCACAAGTAAAAATGTGCTGGTACAGAAGTTCCACCAATAAGGTCAGGTTGGATTTTCTTGAATTAGTTTTTGTTGGAAAAATGAAAAAAAAAAATGTGAGATTTTTTTTGGCCTACATTTGGATTTTATTGAGGGTGAAAAGAGGAAATTAGGAAGAAGTTAAAAGCATAACAATTAGAAGATAAATTTGGTGATGATAGAGAGCCTGGGCCTGAAGAATTTGTAGCAATGCTTTGGTGGGATTATTTGTTGCTAGTTGATTGGTGAGAGTGACTAAAAGGAATAGGAGAGATATAAAATCTTTATGTTAGATTTTTTATGAAGTGATAAAATGACTAAGGTTTGTACATATTGCCATATTGGACTAGAAGATTAGAAGAAACTGAACGCGACTGGGACAGATTTAAGATTTTAAATTCCTGTGTATCAAGGTTATAAATTTTGGAAATAAATATTGAATTTGTATAAATTTTAGTACTTACGTAGTATTTATGTTAAAGACAGCAATGTTTTAAAAGGCGTTTTCGGGGCGAGCCTTGGGGCGGAGCGTACCAAAAATGCCCCCGGCGATGGGTCTGCGCGAAAGTCTCCAAAGGCGTACGCCCAGCAATTCGGGGCGTACGCCCAGGCGTTTGGGGCGAGTTTTTTTTGTTGGGGCGTGTTGGGGCGCAAGCCCAAAAAACTTCTTCGAACTAAAACGAAATTTGTTAAATAAGTCCTTAATATAATGTCAAATTCTCAAAAGTTAACATATAATTACTCAAATGTTTTAAAAAGGAACTGAAACATTAAATTTAAAAGTCAAGACCTTTTTTTATTGCTAGAATGCCTAATATATATTCTTTTCCAATTATTTATCTTGTCTTCTACTATCTCAAAAAAGTAACAAGCAGTCACTTGTATTTGTAAGTAGCGTATAATAGATTGTTCTAATTAGTTTTTTTGTGGGAGTGGAGCATATATATATATATATATATATTATTTTTCAATTATTTATCTTGTCTACTATCTCAAAAAAGTAACAAGCAGTCACTTGTACTTGTAAGTAGCATATAATAGATTGTTCTAATTAGTTTTTTTTTAGAGGGGGAGGGGGTGGAGCATATATATATATATATATCACTTATTTATAATTTTCTTCAATTTTTTACGCTATTTCACCTATTTAAAAGTATTTATTATAATTATATTATTTTATAACATACTAAAAATTAAAATTTCATGGGACTTACGCCCCGTGCCTCGGGGCTTACGCCTCACTGAGGCAGATGTAAAACGCCCCGCCTTACGTCCTCGCCTTTTAAAACACTGAAAGACAGTAAACATGATCGGACATTTTTTTTTAGTGGAGAACTTTCTTAAAGATTAACTTCTTTAAAGATTGGAAGAGTAAATTGAGTCGATAGTATAAAAATATTTGTTGATGTCAATTATCAAGATCAGTGAGGGGTACTACATTCTTCCATAATTCATCTTAAAATCAGGGGCGGAGCCACGTTAGCTCCAGGGGGTGGGTCAAAAAAATACAGTGTATTTTTAAAGTTAAAATTATTTTATTATGTATATATAGTAGATGTTGAACCCCCTAACTTCTTCGTATATTTACTTTTTAAAATTTTTGAACCCCTCTGAATGAAAATTCTGACTCCGCCACTGCTTAAAACATTGTAGGAATCTCAAATCAAGCGAAAGTATAAGTGTATAACGCATTCAGGAATTCAAGATTATAAATAAATTCGATTGTCATTTCATTCTGATTGCTCAAATCAAGCAATAAGTATAGGCGTTTAACGTATTCGGAAACTCAAGATTATAAATAAACTCGATTATCATTGTGATTGCTTATTTTACGATTTTTGTTTAAGTAAAATTATTATGAACTGTCTAAACTTCGAGTTGTGTTTGTTTATGGTTCTCACTATTTGAATGCAACGTCCATTCATGGGTGGGGGCAATTTCACACGGAGTTGGCACTTTGACAAATAGACTAAGATTTGAAAATTAGTACAATTTGTGGAAACAAGACAATTCATGATATTATCGATTAAATGCAAGTACAATCCTGAAGTAGGTGAGATTGAGATAGACATTTATTTTAATTATCGTATGGCATCATAGAGTAATTAATTGTCAAGCTAGATACATGCCTTTATGGAATTGCAAAAGGGCACGGCCAACTACGTGGGAAGGACTTCAATTTTGCTCTGACTGGATAACTATTATAGAGTACAATTTTGGTTGGTGTAATTACTCGTAAAACTTTATTGTATTTATTTACCTATGTTTGATGAAAACAATTTAATCTTAAATAAAGTACTAAAGAAAGAGTTCAATTGAAATATTTGAAAATTATTATTACTCTAGGAGATCGTTATTTTTATCAACAATTCAAAAATGTAAGCATAAATAGTTGAACCAGTTTTTAGTAGTACTAATAACCTAAGTTACTCGGGTTGTTCACTTTCAGTGCCGCACCCGTGTTGACACGATGTGGGTGTGGGATTCGTACCTGATTTGGTCAAACGATTTTAGGTTCTTTGACCAAATCAATAGATAAATTTTAGGCAGACAAGAATTTCTGAAATCAAAACAAGAGCGTGGGCTATTCCAATAACCATGTTGCACTTCTATATCATTTGCAATAGCCATGTAACACCAAAAAATAGTAAGGAGATGCATTTGTACTTGTTCTAAAAAATTCATGCATTCTTTTCCGTCTAAATAGTCCACTATATTTTGGGTATAATTTTATAACTCTATTTTTAGATATTTGAATTAATATTAGCCGAATCCCACCACCCTTGTCCATACCTGGATCCATATCCCCAAATATTAAAATTTAGAACATAAAGGATCTGACCTCTAGATTCACACCCCTATCGGACACTCGCACCCGAGTCCGAGCAACTTAGCTAATATTTACTAGTAGGATTAGTATTATCTTATGTCCACATTATCTCTCCTTTAAGGTTTTGGCCCGCTCCTTAATTAAGAAACATATTTAGTAATACATATAATTGTATGAATATTTATCTAAATTACTCTTTATACATATGTTAAACGTCTCAATTAATTAACACTGAAATACTTTAAAACAGATTCAGTTTGCAAAACAACTTACTAATATTGGGACATGAGGAATATCTCCTTTCAAATGATTTCATCACACTTGTTCAATTATTATTATTATTATTATTATTATTATTATTATTATTATTATTATTATTATCACAAGAAAATTGAAGGGTCAAATTTGACTATTGCAAGTAAAAAAAAAAAGGGAAGTTAAATGTGACACCTGCTGATATACTATCACGTAATAAAGCATGATTTGCAGTGCACGATTGAATAATATTGTAATTAATAAACAATATTTGACCACATTAATAAATAACTCCTATTGATGCACCGTGCACGTACTCTTCATCTCTTTGAAAAGTAAAGGGAGGTTTTTTAATATAAAAAAATTAAGAAGGTAGTGTTTGACTTGGCTTTAAAAATACGGTAAAGG
The DNA here is from genome assembly GCF_019175385.1 of Lycium barbarum. Lineage (NCBI taxonomy): Eukaryota > Viridiplantae > Streptophyta > Magnoliopsida > Solanales > Solanaceae > Lycium > Lycium barbarum. The sequence goes on from NC_083337.1 coordinate 168,293,522, forward strand.
GTCAAATATGCCCCTGAATTATACGAAATTACACATATTTGCCCGTCGTTAAAAGGTTGGTGCAAAGATGCTCCTAACGTTTTTTTTTTTGCTATATATGCCCTTGAGTTAACGGAAAATATTGGAGGGCATATTTGTTCAGTTCGCATAGTATAGGGGCATATTTGATCCATTGAAATTCGTGAATATTATAGCACAAATAGTTCTCAGATTTTTTTGTAGTGTATTTTATGCTAGCCAATGATTTATTGCAACTGCATTTTGAAACTCCACACTTATCGTACAACCCCTCACTTTTCTCTCTTATTCTTTCACTTGTTTATGAAATGTCAGAAGCTTCGAGTTCTTTAAATAGTTGTGGAAGGGTTTGTGGATGTGGAGTTGTGGAAGGGTTTGTGGACGTGGAGTTACTGCACTCCATCTCACTTATGGACTTCAAATAATTCTACTAAATTTCGATTATGCGTGAAATTCGCGAAAGGGTCAAACCACATTGAATGTTATGTAAGAAACCGTATAAATGCTTAAAATGTGATACTCTTTCTATTATTATTATAAAAAAATTTAGCACTGCGGGAGACATTTTTTCATGTGTCATAAGTCTAATGTAAGTTATCTCCTATTTTATGTTTATGTTTTATTGCGGCAATTGTTGCATCCATTATCGTGTAGATATTGGGACTGAGAAGACGAAAAATATCCAGAAAGAACTATCCAGATCATCAACAAATTGAAAAATAAAAATGGTATTATCAGTAGTAAAAAAATCTTTTGAAAAGGGGAAATGGTGCTCTTGTTTGTGAAAACAGTCTTTAAAAGATGGTTGTAATTGCATCTACTCTTTTAGTTGTATAATTTTGATGTAATGCAATGGTGGATGGATTGTAATTACAAATGTTTTTTTTATGTTTTGGAATGCAATGATATTTTGTACCATAATATTCACGAATTTCAATGGATCAAATATGCCCCTATACTATGCGAACTGAACAAATATGCCCTTCAATATTTTCCGTTAACTCAAGGGCATATATAGCCAAAAAAAAACGTTAAGGGCATCTTTGCACCAACCTTTTAACGACAGGCAAATATGTGCAATTTCGTATAGTTCAGGGGCATATTTGAGCCTTTGCCGTTAAAAATATAAACTTTACTTTTGTTTAAAGAATTTATCAACTTGCATTCTTAAAAATTGATTAATTTGATTTTAAAATGTCCTAAAGTTCGGTATCCTGCTTCTTTCTTTGTAACATCATTTTTCAAACACTATTTTCGGAACAAAAGAACGCATTTTCTTATTTTCTATATTCTCTGGTTAGTTTAGCTGACATAGCTTTTAAGTATGTAAACAATTTATTTTCAGAAAATAAATTAAAATCTGATGCATGAATTGAAATTAGTTATTTGAACACATCATCTATTTTATATGTTGAATTCTATTCGTGATCTTGTTTAAATTGTACACTGATAATGACTAGAGGGAGTCACTCCAGACCCACCACGTTGATATAGAGGACATGCAATGAATATAACAAGTTAGGAAGGATCCTGTCTACTTCAAATGAAAATAAATAAAACAAGAAAGAAGAAAATAAAAGAAAAAAATTAAAATTCAAGAGTGTGCTCTAGCGATAAAAAAAAAAAAAGTGAGATCGAAATTTAAATTTAATAGAAACAAAAAAGACGTTTAATGATTTCTTCTCAACATCCTATGCTTTAGCTAAAATGGTACTTGTGTTACGTTGGTAGAAGTTAGTAAATATACTCGAATGAATAATTGAGGTGCAAACAAACTGATTATTATATCATCATTGTTATGAAGAAAAAAAGGAAAAACATAACAAAGATAAAAATGAGAAGTCTCTTTTTTTTGTTTTCCTGTCCGGTGTCTGATACCTGCTTTGAGATCCCAATTGATTCAGATTCACATTGCGTCAGACTCATTAAAAAGAATATTTCCTACCAGAATATTTTCTTTTTCCAAAATTTGAACCGATAAATTTAAAAAAAGCGAAATGATCAGATTCGTTTGATCACAATCCTAGGTGGTAAAGATGAAAAGTCTCATTAAAATTCATTTTCCATCAAGGAGTGAGTTGACTTAAAAAACACTTCCATGTGCAGTCGCAAATATCATATGGAGCAAAAAGCATTAAGAATGTGAGGTTCACTCCCACTAGTAGTTGTTTTCTATTCTTATCCACAGAACTTTATTTGTAGGCAAAACGGCATCTCTTTGTGGGCACCCAAATTCTTCTCTAAGTCAAATCCCATATGATTGTATTTGTATTATTGTACTAGCAATATGCACGGGGCCGAACATATCTATTTACTTTAATTAGCCAATTTTTAAGGTTTGTATTTTAAAAATAACTTTTAAAAGCATTCTAATTGTTATTATATATAACATATATAAAATGTATTTTATGTACCATCACGTTAGTTATAATTTAAAAATGGAGTTGATGGAATTAAGTCTTTGAGATGGAAAGAGTCAGACTTTTTTCTCATTATCATGACAATGAAAGTTGTTCATCAATGTGAAAAAGAAATTTAGCAAGAATATGAGGAAAAATTAATATTTTGATTCTAAAAATTTTCTTTTAAATTCTTTAATATCTTATATGTATACCGACAGGTTGATATCCATTTCAATTAAGTATCTGTTCAGATCCAAACATAAGAACCATTGCAGTATATATAGGATTTTTTAAAAGCAAAACTAATAAAATATTTTTATTAAATTAATTAAAAAATATATTATAATTTTTTATATTAACAATTATAGATAAAACAAATTGTTACAAAGAAATCAAAATTAGAAAGATATATGTTATATTGTAAAACATCAAATTTTAATTCTGAAATGAAAATACAAAGTAATACATTTTATAAATGTAAAGAAACAATAATCAGAGACTGCAAAGGAGAGTAAATAAGTAAAGTATTGACAAAGAAGAAAAACGGGGATAAAAGTCACTCCTTCCCTTCACTTTTACTTGTCGACGTTAATATATCAAGTCTTATTTTACCCTTCACATTAATTACTCATTTTCAAATCATTTTCTGAGGCTATTGAGACTATACAACAATAAATATGGATATTATGATAAAATATATACTTCATTTATTAATTCTCAAAGAATGTGAAAAGTCAAAAGTGAATAAGTTATGTGTAGAAGAATTAAAATAACTTTTGGTACAAATTTGCATCGCTATTGTACGTCCTCTCTTCACCTTTAAAGTATTGATAAAAAAGGAAAACGAGGATAAAAGTCACTCCCTCTGTTTACTTTTACTTGTCCACGTTAACATATCAAGAGAAAGAAACCAATATGGTAATTATTAATTAGTAAGAAACTTCAATTATGTTGATTGTGTATAAAGATAACGATTACGCATATATTATACTATTATAGGCGTACATATTTGTATACATGTTATCCTTTTTCTTGTATTCCTTTATTTATCATGGGGACCATCAAGCTAGGCAACGCAAGAAGAGTGGAGAGAATCATGCAGAAGGGGCTGGCCATTAATTTCCATGGAATTAATGAGTGAATATTTGTGTGTTCTTATTATTAATTTTACCCTTCACATTAATTACTCATTTTCAAATTATTTTCGAAGGCTATTAAGACTTACACCAATTAATATGAATATTATGGTAAAATATATATACTTGTCACTTTCCCTTTTGCACGCCACTTAAGAAATCAGAAATAAAAGATATAGTTTACTATCTTACCCCTATCTCTCTCCAATAAATGCATTTTAATCAAAATTGACTATTTTGAAGAACATTTATTACTAAAGGTAAGATGAGAAAGATTTAATTAATTTTATCTTGGTTTTGTAAATGAACAAGTAATTTGGACATATATTTTTAGTAATGCGGCCAAGTAATATAGGACGGAGAGGATAAGATGTGAAAGATTTAATTAATTTTATCTTGGTTCTGTAAATGAGCAAGTAATTTGGACATATATTTTTAGTAATGTTGAGTACTTCATTTATGAACAAGTAATAGTGCACGGAGGAAATAAATATGTGTCGGAGAATTAAAATTGAAGTGCATACTTGTATACATGAACAGAGATAAATATTCAGCACTATGACATATGTCCACGTGGGATAAAAAAATAGTTTAGTAATGTGGCCAAGTAATATGGGATGGAGGGAGTACTTCATTTATTAATTCTTAAAGAACTTGAAAAGTCAAAAGTCAACAAGTATAAGTGCACGGAGGAAACAAATGAGTCGGAGAATTAAATTTGAAGTGCATATGCGTATACATGAGAAGAGATAATTATTCGGTACCATGACATATGACCACATGGGATAAAAAAGTAATTAATTAAAATATACAATTTATATAGCTTATGGTACAAATGTCTATTGTTGTGTTAGTCCTCTCTTCGCACTTATATATATTAGAAATGTATCCATAATACTTTTCGTGTCATCTGATCTAATAATTGAAACAGAAACTGTATTACTATTAAATATACACACACGATTTGTACGTGTCCATTATATTCCACCTTGAGACAAAATAATAACTATACTTTTGTTGATTTTGAGATCTCAAGTTCTAATATGAGCTTATAATTAGGTTTAAGCTATGATCAAATTGCATGTTCGCAAGAATCAGCGAATGGTTGTTCGAATAATAATTTATGAACATAAAGACATAGGACAGCAAGGTTTTATCAGGTTATACTTATTTCCAACAGAAGATTCCTAGCAATATTAATTGATGTTTGTTGGAAAATTAGGTGTAAGATAAGATAAGCACTTCAAGGTTTTCAGTTCAACCTCTTCCTGACCAAAAAAAAAAATGGCGTTTTTGTTTAATTTTCCATTCATGCTTTGCAAGCAAATCAACTCTTATGTTTATAATTTTGTCTATAACAGTTAACAGTATCAACATGACATAAGTATAAAGTACAAAAATAACATTCTTTTTTATCATAGAAAACAAATAATAATGTTGTTTAATTAAGGTAGCCAGCAATCTTTGTTATTTTTTTCAACAGCTAGCAAACTAGTAAATTTGTAAAAGATGACCATGGAGGTGCCAACAGTGACGGAGCTAGGAATTTTGTCAAGAGTGTTCGAATTCATATAATCTATATATTAAGGATGTTCAATATGTAATATATGTCTATAATACGTAATAATTGACATGTCTACATGGTATAATTTTTCGGCGAAGGGTGTTCGGTTGAACACCCTCGCCAGGCTGTGGCTTCGCCACTGGGTACCAAAATCCCTATTTCTGATAGGGGTGGGCGTTTGGTTCTTCGGCTCGGTTTTATTAAATTTCGGTTTGGCTATTTCGGTTTCGATTTTTTGAAGGTGGACACCGAACACCGAACCAAACTAGTTCGGTTCGGTTCTTTCGGTTTCGGTTTTTTGAAGTTTGGTTCGGTTCGGTTCGGTTTTTTCAATTCGGTTTTTTCGATATGATATTAGAAGCGACTCCATTTACACTAATTCATATTCTCAAAAGCAACAAAACATAAAACTAACAAATTAAAATCAAAATCAAACAAACAAGACACGCAAGAACAGAAAATCATAACCATAATATAGAATTACTAGGTATTATATACATACAGTAAGAATAATTAAGAAAACACATAAAGGAAATACATTAATCCTAAAGACACATCCTAGTCACCTTTCTTTGTTAAGGATATTTGATTTTCTTAACTAAAGTGGAAAATTAGGGATACAAAAGCAAAAGAGAGCTTATTACAATTGGTTTTTTTTTTTCTTAAACTTAATGGGTCTGGACTATTTTAATTTTTTGGGTAATGTATAAATTTCGGTTTAAATTTCGGTTCTTCGGTTCGCTTTCGTCAAAGTTCGGTCGGTTTCGATTTTTTGAAGTTGAACACCAAACACCGAACCAAACTAGTTCGGTTTGATTCTTTCGGTTTCGATTTCTTGAGGTTCGGTTCGGTTCGGTCCGGTTTTCGATATTTATGCCCAACTCTAATTTCTGATAATGAAGGTTAGATATACCTAATCAGATGAGGATTAAGATTAATAAAAAGTGTCAAAACTAAGGAGCAAGGTTCTGGTTTTATTTACATATATACTCAAAAATATTATTTTATGCTAATTGTTTACTTTAATTATGTTAAGACTTAAATGAGAAAAATTGTGCCCTACTTAGAATTGACGAGATTATATTTTCTTCGTATAGAGAGAAATAGATCAGGAGGAATTAACTCAAGCTGAAGATAAATATTTAATCGATCTGTTTTATTTTCTATGACCCATGAAAAATGTATTACAGGATTTTAGATTTATTTATAGAAGTATGAAAGAATTTTTTTATTAGATCTTTTAGTCTATCTTAGACATTTCTACTATTTAGAAGAGTGAGTTTTACTCACTCTTCGTCGTCCGTCGTGGGCCCCGTAAATAAATAAAAAAATTTCCCCCCCCCCCCTCCCCAATAAATAAATAAATAAAAATTGCCCCCCCCCCCCCCCCCGATATTAAACAGGCTCACAAAAATAAAAAATAAAAATTTTAGGCCCCCCCCATAAATAAAATAAAATAAAATCCCCCCCCCCCCCATATTAAACAGGCCCATAAAAATAAAAAAAATTAAAAAACATTGTGGGCCCCATATTAAACACCAGCCAGTATTAAAAAAAAAAAGTGGAAACCATCACATCCAAACTCACGGGAAAAAAAAGTGGACCCCATATTAACAAAATCAAGCAATATTAAAAAAAAAAAGTGAATCCCGTATTAAAAAAATAAAAAATGTTAAAAAAAAAATGTGGGCCCCATATTAAACACCATGCGTATCCGTAGCAAACACTAATATAATAAAGTTTTAAATACGGAGCACAAACTACAATGTTATATTAATCATGTTTTGAACATAGTATCCCATATTGACAAAATCAAGCAATATATATAAAAAAAAAAAAAAGTTAATCCCATATTAAAAAAATAAACAATGTCAAAAAAAAAAAAGTTCAGACTTTGTATTCTTAGCAAACACTAATATAATAAAGTTTTAGATACGGAGCACAAATTATAATGTTATATCAATCGTGTTTTGAACATATATATATATATATATATTATGCATAAAAATAGTGCAAACTAATAATGTTCAAAAGGGTGAGCCCCATACTAAACAACACCAAGCAATATAAAAATAAAAAATAAAAAGAAACTATATAAAGCATGGGTTTAGACCCATGCTTCATCGTCTGTTGTCCCTTAAAAAAAGAAGGGTGGGTCCCATACTAAATAACACTCAGCAATAAAAAAAAAAAAAAAAAAAAGGGAACTCACCACATCCAAACTTACGGGAAAAAAAAAGTGAACCCCATATTAATAGAATCAAGCAATATTAAAAAAAAAAAAAGGTGAATCCAATAAAAAAAAAAAAACTATATAAAGCATGGGTTTAGACCCATGCTTCATCGTCTGTTGTCCCTTCAAAAAAAAAGGATGGGCCCCGTACTAAATAACATCGAGCAATAAAAAAAAGAGGAAGAAAAAAAAGTGGAACTCACCACATCCGAACTCACGGGAAAAAAAAGTGGACCCCATATTAATAGAATCAAGCAATATTAAAAAAAAAAAAGTGAATCCCATATTAATAAAACAAACAATGTTAAAAAACAAATGCTTAGAAAATCAAATAATTAAATCAATAATGATGGACTCATTGCCACATGCGTATCAACCCATTAGTGGGAGCAAATGAAATTATTGTACAGCAATATACTTAAAATAAGATAGAATTTAATTACTTTTTCATTTTTTCCTTACTCTAATAAACGTGAAAAGAGATTAATGTCATAAAAGAAAAAATAATATTAATGGAGATCAAATAATTAATAAGCTAAATTAATGAAATTATAATTCTAATTGACGTTTCCTTAAAAACCGTGTAAAAAATAACATGACAAGTAAAATGAGTTAAACAAAAAATATTTACTAAAAAATAAAAAATAGAAGTTCTTCATGGCCCCTGTTACACCTCGGAAAAAAATTCCGTTCATGCATAGTGAATTGACTTACGAAGGGCATGATGCATACGATGTTTTGATAAGTAAGAAATAATATTTAATGATTCTAAATAAGATTTCAAAGACATTGGAGGTAGGAGACGAAAGTTGTTAAGGAAAGCAAGATATATGTTGTGTCGGGTAAGAATTTCGAATATCGAATTAATGATGGCTTAATGACATTTTGGAGAAGAGTTATAATGTCCCTTATATTGGTAATGAAGTGTTAAGTAGGTGTCAAGAAGGACCCATAAGCCAAATATGGGCATAAGCCATCCAAAAGGGCGAGTTAAGGAAAACATTTTCGGATGATCTGGTTTAGAGGGGCCAAAACGCTATTATAAAGTTGGAATTTGGGAATAACACCACAGGATGAAAGTTGTAGATAATTGAAAGAGATTTCCAACCATAGGTCGTGGGCCCTCATAGCATATCGGGATAAAAAGTTATGGCCATTATACGACAGACTGTCTGAGCAGAGTTCTACGGACCATTTGACGGTCCGTAGAAATTTTTTACGAACCGTAAAACATTTTTACGGTCCGTAAAATGGACCCAGACCAGCGTAAAACGGTCACAGAAACTCCTATGCTACTGGGCAGTTTTACGGACCATTTTGACGGTCCGTATAAATTTTGACGGTCCGTCAAAATGGGCGTAAAAATGACCCGACAGATATGATTTTGGCTATTAATAAGGACCCTCCTCATTTTATTTTCATTCATTTCCACTCCTCACCTCAAGAACCCTCTAGAACCCACTCCAATATTCATCCACAAGAAGAAAAATCAAAGGTAAATCAAGATCAACAACACAAAATTCATGGAACAAGGTGTATAAAAAACTTGATTGAAAGTTCATCTACACCAAGAAATCCCAAGGAAGGTGAAGAAGGGTTTTGGTGCAAAAGGAGGAATTCTACTCCAAGCTTGTTCCACTATCATTTGAGGTAAATTTCATGACTTTCCCATATTATTTAAGGTAGTGGAAAGCTAGTATACTTGAATTGTAGAAAAGCATGGGAAGTGAGTCTTGAATGGATGAATAATGTCACAATTGGATGGTAGTTGAATGAAATCATGAAAATGGATATGTTGAGATTACAAACACGTTATAAATGATATTTAGACCACGAAATAAGTATTAGATATGCGAAAACGCGATGATGAGCCATAATCATAAATATGAAGAAATTGGAGAAAATGTTAGATTTTGCCAAATGTAGATGGATGAAGATTATTGATACGATCTTGTGAGTGTCATTATGAATGTGGGGAGTTGATATGGAACGTGGCAGAAAGTAGTATAAACGAAGGAAATTCTGCCCAATTTTCCCTAATAATAGTAGTCCGTTCTTATAATTGCTTAGCTAACGACGGCATGAATTCTCTTGAAGGTATACATGAGTGCATCATAGGGGAAGCAAGCAAGCGATAAGAATAGTAAACGTAAAAGGTATGTGAGGCTAGCCCTTTCCTTCAAATGGCATGAATCCCATAGTATGAATTCTTCTCCTCTCCATGAGTTCTTATACTCCGATGATATAGAAGCCTATGTTCATGAATACCTTTATAAGATAAGAGATATGATCTAATGATGTTAATTATTGTTCACACTCACCTTATGCACTAATTCCTTCAAGGTGAGGCAGAATGTCAGAAATTGTTCCATAACTAAGTCGGGGGATCACGACCCTACGTCACCCCGACAAAGTATAGTTGTCCTTGAGTTCTTATGCATGTTTTATGATAAGCACATTATGATGAGCATATTATGATGATGATATTACACCGCTCCTATATGGACGGGCAGACATACACACCACTATAGTGGGCAGCTTATACCCCGGACGCGGGAGGCCTGGACGCAGGCTATGATTATCACACCGCTCCTACATGGACGGGCAGCTTATACATTATCACACCGTACCTATATGGACGGGCAGCTTATACATTATTGCATACATGAGATTATGATGATTATGAGTAAGTCAGCATGTGCTATTTCTTCTATAAGTTACAGTCATATATAGTTGCTCCGTATTGATGCTTCACTTATCTTATTGACGTATTTTCATTGTTATGCCTTACATACTCAGTACAATATTCGTACTGACGTCCGTTTTCTTTGGACGCTGTGTTCATGCCCACAGGTAGGCAGGGAGGAGAGCTTGACCCAGATTCGTAGTACCTGTTAGCTGTTTTTAGAGCACTCCATTGTTCCGGAGGTGCTCATGATTATCTTTTTGTGTATATATTCACGTATATGTATTTTGGGCATGACGGGGTCTTGTCCCGTCCTTATGTTTAGTACTCCAGTAGAGGCTCGTAGATACGCAGTGTGGGTTAGATTGTCTCACGAGATGCTATTTAGTATAAATGTTATTTTGATGACCAAGAGGCATATGTATATATATAAGTATATATGTTTTATATGGAATATCACTTTCTTACGATTTGAGTATAAAAGTGATAAAAGAGTATTAAATGAGTATGATGAGACATAGAACGATTGGTGCTCGGTGGTTAGCCCCGGGTACCTGCCGCGGCCCCTAGTTGGGTCGTGACAGCCCCATATTAAACACCAACCAGTATTAAAAAAGAAAGAGAAGAAAAAAAAGTGCAACCCACCACATCCAAACTCTTGGGAAAAAAATGTGGGCCCCATATATATTAAACAACAACTAATATTAAAAAAAATGAATCCCATATTAAAAAAACAAACAATGTTAAAAAAAAGTGCTTAGAAAATCAAACAATTAAATAATGATGGATTCATTGCCACATGCGTATCAACCCATTAGTGAGAGCACATGAAATTATTGTATAGCATTATACTTAAAATACTTATATATTAAAATAAGATAGAATTTAATTATTTTTTTATTTTTTCCTTACTCTAATAAATGTGAAAAGAGATTAATGTCATAAAAGAAAAAATAATATTAAATAGAGATCAAATAATAAATAAGGTAAATTAGTAAAATTCTAATTCTAATTGACGTTTCCTTAAAAAACATGTAAAAAATAACATGACAAGTAAAATGAGTTAAACAAACAATATTTACTAAAATTAAAAAATAGAAGTTCTTCATTTAAATAGAAAATCAAATTTCTACTTCGTTTCATCTTAAATATATAAAATTAATATAATAATTTGAATTAGAATTATCCAAATCAAATTTTGATAAAAAAAATTATATGTATTACTTTACTATTACTACTATATAGAAGAGCCAGTTTATAGAGACAACATCGTCGTCCGTGTTCGGTCCTATTTTTTTATTTAAGAGTGAAAAAAATCCTTTGTGGTCCCACCCACTTTTTTATTTAAGACAAAAAAAATGACGTTTTATACTTTATATTACCAACTCTTCTAAAAAGTAGATAGAAATACTTTATTATATTTCTATTTTTCTACTATATAGAAGCATCGGTTTACCCATGCTTCGTCGACAGTCACTCTTAAAAAAAACAAAAAACTGGACCCCACCCTCCCCAAACTCATGAAAAAAAAGTGGACCCCACCCTCTTCAAACTCATGGAAAAAAAATGGACCCCATATTAAAAAAAAAAAGGCAATGTCAAAAAAAAAAAAACGTGCATCCCATATACTAAAAAATCAAACAATATTCATATAATTCCCAAAGTATCCCCATCAAGTCAATAATAGTGGATTCATTGCCACATGCATATTAACCCATTGGTGAGAGCAAATGAAATTATTGCACAGCAAAAAACATGGACCTCATATTATTACTTTTCTTCAAAATATTTAATTGCTGTATTTTCTATTCCGCCATGTCAGTTATTTATTATGTTTACTAAAATAAATATACTTAAAATATATATATATATTTAAAAAATAACATACAATTTAATTACTTTTTTATTTTTATTCTTACTCTAATAAATGTGAAAAGAGATTAATATCAAATGAAGATCAAATAATGAATAAGATAAATTAGTCAAATTATAATTCTAATTCGCGTTTCCTTAAAAAACCCATGCAAAAGACAACATGACAAGTAAAATGAGTTAAACCGAGAATATTTACCAAAAATTAAAAAATAGCATTTCTTCGTTTAAATAGAAAATTAATTTCTACTTTGTTTCGTTTCAAACATGTAAAATTAATTTAATAATTTGAATTAGAATTATCCAAATCAAAATTTGATAAAAAATAATAAGTATTTTACACTTTTAAATTAATCGAATTAAAATTGAAAGTATCAACTGATGCTTAAATATTGCTATTATTTTATCTCAAAGAGAAGAAAATAGTTTTCTTTTAAACAAATCTTCTCTTTTAAAAAGTATTAATAAATTTTCGTAGCAAACACGAATAAAATAAAGTTTTAGATACGGAGCACAAACAACAATGTTATATTAATCGTATTTTGAACATAGTATGTATATATATATATATATATATATATATATATATATATATATATTATCATTATCTAAACACAACTACATATACATAGATACATTATAATCCGAAATGTTGGGCCCGTGCGCAGCATGGGCATAGGCCATCTATACTATATAGAAAGGTGGGTTGGGCACCTTTTTCGTCGTCCGTTTGTGGGCTCAAAAAAAAATGTGGGCCCACATATTTTAAACAACTACTAATATTTTAAAAAAAATATGGGCCCACATATTAAAAACAACTACTAATATTTAAAAAATAATTGTGGCCCACATATTTTAAACAACTACTAATATTTTAAAAAAAATGTGGACCCTATATTAAACACCAACCAGTAATAAAAAATAGAGAAGAAAAAAAAGTGGAACCCACCACATCCAAACTCATGGGAAAAAAAAAGTGGATCCCATATTAACAAAATCAAGCAATATTAAAAAAAAAAGTGAATCCCATATTAAAAAAACAAACAATGTTAAAAAAAAAGTGCTTAGAAAATCAAACAATTAAATCAATAATAATGGATTCATTGCTACATGCGTATCAACCCATTAGAGGGAGCAAATGAAATTATTGTACAACAACATACTTAAAATACAAAAATGCTTGGAAAATCAAACAATTAAATCAATAATGATGAATTTATTGCCACATACGTATCAACCCATTAGTGGGAGCAAATGAAATTATTGTACAGCAACATACTTAAAATACTTATATATATATATATCTGTTTTCCAATTTTTGAAAAAAAAAATTGTGGGCCCATATAGCCTGATGGATTCATTGCCACATGCGTATCAACCTATTAGAGGGAGCAAATGGAATTATTGTACAGCAACATACTTAAAATACAAAAGTGCTTAGAAAATCAAACAATTAAATCAATAATGATGGATTTATTGTCACATGCATATCAACCCATTAGTGGGAGCAAATGAAATTATTGTACAGCAACATACTTAAAATACTTTAAAAAAAAAGTGTGGTCCCCATATTAAACACCAACCAATATTAAAAAATAAATAAAACACCAACCAATATTTTTTTTAAAAAAAAAGAAGTAAATAAAGTGGAACCCACCATCTCCAAACTCACGGGAAAAAAAAGGTGGACTTCATATTAACAAAATCAAGCAATATAAAAAAAAAAAAGTGAATCTCATATTAAAAAAACAAACAATGTCAAAAAAAAGAGTGCAGACTTTGAATTCGTAGCAAACACTAATATAATAAAGTTTTAGATATGGAGCACAAACTACAATGTTATATTAATCGTGTTTTGAACATAGTATCCCATATTGACAAAATCAAGTAATATAAAAAATAAAATAAAAAGTGAATCTCATATTAAAAAAACAAACAATGTCAAAAAAAAAGTGCAGACTTTGTATTCATAGCAAACACTAATATAATAAAGTTTTAGATACGGAGCACGAACCATAATGTTATATTAATCGTGTTTTGAACATAGTGTGTGTGTGTGTATATATATATATATATATATATATATATTATATGCATAAAAATAGTGCAAACTAATAATGTTCAAAAGGGTGGGCCCCATACTAAACAACACCAAGCAATAAAAAAAAAACTATTAAAGCATGGGTTTAGACCCATGCTTCGTCGTCCGTTGTCCCTTAAAAAAAAGGAGGGGGGGGGGGGGGGGGGGGTGGGGCCTATACTAAATAACACCGAGTAATAAAAAAAAACAAGAAAAAAATGGAACTCACCATCTCCAAACTCATGGGAAAAAAAAAGTGGACCCCATATTATCAAAATCAAGCAATATAAAAAAAAAAAAAAAAGTGAACCCCATATTAAAAAAAATATAATGTTAAAAAAAAAGTGCAGACTTTATATTATTAGCAAACACTAATATAATAAAGTTTTAGATACGGAGCACAAACTACAATGTTATAGTAATCGTGTTTTGAACATAGTATATGTATATATATTATATGCATAAAAATAGTACAAACTAACAATGTCTAAAAAAAAAAAAGTGCACCCCATAAAGGGTGGACCCCATACTAAACGACATCAAGCAATATAAAAAAAAATGAATCCCACCATCTCCAAACTCACGGTAAAAAAAAGTGGACCCCATATTAACAAAATTAAGTAATATAAAAAAAAAAAGTGAACCCCTTATTAAAAAAAAATGTCAAAAAAAAGTGCAGACTTTGTATTCGTAGTAAACACTAATATAATAAAGTTTTAGATACGGAGTACAAACTATAATGTTATATTAATCGTGTTTTGAACATAGTATATAGATACATATGCATAAAAATAGTGCAAATTAATAATGTTCAAAAAAAAAAAAGTGCACCCCCTATTAAAAAATCAAACAATATTCATGTAATTTCGAATATATCTTATTAAGTCAATAATGATGAATTCATTACCACGTGTGTGTCAATCCATGAAATTGCTTTTCTTCAAAAGGTTAAGTAGTCAAAACATACAATTTTTTTTTTTTATATATTAGCCTGAGATCTAATCTAGATATTAAACTGTTGTATTTGCTATTCCGCCATGTCATTTATTTGTTATGTTTACTAAAATAAATATACTTAAAATATTTATATTTTAAAATAAGATAAAATTTAATTACTTTTTCATTTTTATTCTTACTCTAATAAATGTGAAAAGAAATTAATGTCGTAAAAAAAAATATATCAAACGCAGATCAAATAATGAATAAGGTAAATTAGTCAATTATAATTCTAATCGACGTTTTCTTAAAAATCCATGCAAAAGACAACATAACAAGTAAAATGAGCTAAACCGAGAATATTTACTAAAAATTAAAAAATAGTATTTCTTCGTTTAAATAAAAAATCAATTTCTAGTTTGTTTTGTTTTAAACATGTAAAATTAATTTAATAATTTGAATTAGAATTGTCCAAATCAAAATTTGATAAAAAATAATAAGTATTTTACACCTTTAAATTAATCGAATTAAAATTAAAAGTATCAACTGATGCTTAAATATTGTCATTGTTTTATCTCAAAGAGAAGAAAATAGTTTCCTTTCAAACAAGTCTTCTCTTTTAAAAAATATTAATAAATTTGCGATTTTGTGTTCATAGCAAACATTAATATAATAAAATTTTAGATACGGAGCACAAACTACAATGTTATATTAATCGTGTTTTGAACATAATATATACTATATATATATATATATATATATATATATATATATATATATTATCAGTATTAAAAAAAAACTACATACACATAAATACACTATAATCTAAAGTGTTGGCGCACGGGCACAGGCCGTCTAGTCATATTAAAAAAGTAAGCGATTCTTTTTGTTTCTTTTGGCCGTTGACAAACGATTCATGATAGAACTCACCTAGTTTATCTTGACAAAAATGGGCGAAATAGTTGTTTCAAAGCCAAAAATGCAATCGATTTTTTTGTTTCGCCACTGGCAAACGACTTATGAATCATATGTTATAATAAGAACAAATGGGTGAAATAAATACTCCAACGCCAAAACTCATGATGTCCGGCAGTTTCTTGATGGCTTTCCACAATTTGTTCAATTTACCATCTCTGTCTAATATATTCTATCTATGCAAGACTCTATCTTCAATAGAAGAAAGGGAGGTCAATTTTCTTGTAGAGCTAGTATTTTACATTGTTTTCATCGCAAACTGCTTTATTACCAACACTATTTTAGTTCAATATTTTATTTTATTTTAAAAAAAACTTCAAATTCTGAGTTCTCTATGAATTTACCCAATAGTCCATTTTTGACAACGTCCCAATGCCAAAGTCACTGAATGAGTAAGTCGTCAATTCTTGATCAAGCATCGGGTCTCCTACACCCTTGATTCCTTACCAATAACATAAGATAAAGGGTGTGTGCTTCAACATCCTATCTCGTCTCAATTATAACGAGTCATCGAAAGAGCAAGTTCAAAGTCACCATCAATTCCTCTTTCAAATCCAGTTGCAGCCGAATAAGCACTTCTCCGTGTGATTCACGAATCCTAATCACAAAGCCTTTTGTTATTTACAATGAATTTATTTAAGTCTTTTCAATGAAAGATGATATTTCTGGTCAAGTTCTAATAATTTGTTATTTATTGTAACAATAGAATACAACCAGTTAAACTAGTAAAATTCTTAATTCAATCTCTAGCCTATATGCAGTATTCAGCAGGACAAAACATCTCTGGCAAAAATATACCGAAGTTACCCGGTTCCCCACTCATCCAAAAATATTTACAGCCTCTAACTAATATACATAATATATACATATATTATACATATGTTGGCTATTTTTCTGGGTGCGCGACAATTTATGTTAATTTCTCCAAAACTATCCTGGTTCTCACCATTAATCTCTTCATTTTGTAATGGTTGTGTGCCAGCTTGTGCTCACCTCAACTATCCCACTAGATACCTGCTACCTCCATCAACAATAACTCTACCCCCTCCCCCCAGGCTTATACAAATGGAAAGAGATCGCCTAATATCTTGTCTAAGCTCAGATTCGAACCCTGATATCTCAATGTTTTCAACCACTTCATTGATCACAAGGTCACAACCTAGACTGCCGAATCATTCATCTAAATTGTTATCCAATCAACGATTAATCCCAAAAGTCATGTACTCGCTATAATCACCACCCTCACTATACATCAAATATGAAGTAAACAGATGACCAGAGTAATGTAAATGCAGCCAAATCTCCAGAAGGGAGAACATACCATAACCAACCAGAGATTAAAGATGAAGCAAAACAGATGAGAAGAAAGAAAGTACACAGTACCAAAATGATTAGAAGCTAACAGGAACTAAGTTTGCAATGGTGGAGGAACTACAGCATTACAGCTAATGCAGCAACAAAGTACTGCCGAAGAAACTGTACAATGTGCATATCTATTTTACACTATGTTGATATAGCCGGCCTCATCTAGATTGGAACTAAGCTGTAGTTGTTGTACTCTCTCACTACCAAAACCACTAAATGTGCAAGAAAATGTCGGGTAAAAGAACATACTCTGATTTACTGTCTAAAAGTTTTATGTCTGATATCTGCCTAACGTATCTGTTTTTGTTAGCTTTTACTGTAAAATTCCCTTTCACAATGACAGAGGAGGGAACTCATCCTCGTTCTTTAGCAGCAACGAATGCTCTGCAGCCCTGAAAACGAAATTAGAACCATATATTACTCCACAGTCTAAAATTACAGAAGAAGTAGGGAACTTTTCCTACCTTTCTTGTTCACTACGTGCAGGTTTTGAAACCTGCACTTTTTTCGGGACACTTGGAATCAGGAGCACATCACGAGAAGTGCATGAAAGCACATCCTCAGAGAGATTCCCTAGAGATCCAAATTCAATTCTACATGACGAATTCGAGAAAGCATTGGCATGAGAATCTTCGAGGAGCTTATCAGATTGGCTAGATATGGCTAACTTCTCACGACCTTGAACGGGAGATTTTACAGCTGAAATCTCTGAACACTTTTCTGACTGATTTGCATCAGAAGAAGCAATGGACCCGTAACTATGGGTCCCGCTATGCAAATGCAACTGACCATAACTTCCTGGTGCCCTACTCCTAGTCCGTCCTTTACAACGTCTCTCCTGGTGATATTCCTGAAAGGAAAAAGGAGGACGATACAAAAACCGCCTCAAGCTTTTTGAGAAGGGATACTTACATTTTTAGACTGCTCTAAAAAATAATAGCCGGCAATATATGTTTTGTATATTAAGTACAATACATATATATATATAGACACACACACACATAGTAAGTGTATAGGTTTTGTATATTTTGGCTAGCGCCTGTAATTAATTTTGCCGACAGGCCAAAAATGAAAAAAGCCCTTTAAACAAATAGAGATGCACAAAAGATGGGAAATAAACTGCCTCGAATGTAAGAGAAAACTACCGTATTCATGTGTGTATATATATATGTATATGCGTGTGTGTGTGTGTGTGTGTGTGTTATATACATAGTAAGTGTATAGGCTTTATATATTTTCGCTAGTGCCCGTAATTAATTTTGGCAGACAGGCCAAAAATGAAAAAAGCCCTTTAAACAAACTGAGATACACAAAAGATGGGAAATAAACTGCCCCGAATGTAAGAGAAAACTACCGTATTCATGAAGTAGGTTCCAGTTCCTTGTGCCATTTCTTTCTCTTCAGAACCTAAAGTAGCAGTAGATGGTCGAGAATTGGCAGAAGGTTGAGCGGTTGGTCCCACAAGCATACCGTTTTCATTTGTTTGCAGAAATGAGTTCTGTCTAAGTGGCATTGATTGTCGGACAGTATCCCAAAATTTTGTGTTTCGAGATGGAGGTGGTGATGATGGACTATTAAGTACCGGTGCTGACAGAGCAAACCCAAAGCAACACTGGCCATAGAGCAAACTCCGTATATGGCTGTCATAGTCCCCACTTAAGTCCACCAACGGATTGATCATAACTTCAATATCTCCAGCTGTGCTCGCATCCCTTTCCCCTATATCGAGAGTTACACTTTCTAAAATACTGGTCTTTGGACTTGAGATTTCTGAACCACCAGACCAGATGTCCTCACTATAATCTGTACCTGATTGGTATATGCTGCCTGTGGTTTCTACCCACAAACCAGAATCAGATAGGCCACTTTGGCACGAATTCTCGGGCCCTGGGTTCCCATTTTCAACACATGATTTATTGAAATGAAATGGAGGCGCATAGTAATGCTTCCAAGAAAGAGAACTCGTGGAGCTGCCATTAAAACAGCAGTCATATGTGCCATTTGCAAGATCGAGATTTAGAGGTACATAAGCTGAAGGATCATTTGCATCTGAAATGGAGCCATTTTCTGACAGCATATCTGAAGAAACTCCATTCATTGAATTACTCACCAACTCATTTGATATTGATTTAAATGCCTTTCTCAGGCTATCATTCTCAAAATCACCATCTGATGATTTCAGAAGAATTCCAGAATTGGCATAAAATTCATCAGAACATGTGTCTTCATCACCAAAAATTGGGCTGGTATGTTGTAAAGCAGCCACATGATTGTGTCTATGCCTCTCAATAGTGTTTGCAAAGAACTTCTTGATCTCATCGGCAACATGGTCAGATGGGGACAAAAGAATGTCGCCGAGCTTGCGGGCCCCATACTTGAAAGCTCTTATTATTCGATAGAAATTACCTGAAGGGAATCAAAGCATAATTTACGCGTGATACAAAGCAACACAGACCACCTAAACACCAACTCAAAGCACCAAAATAGGAAGACCTAAGGAAAAGTATCCAGAAACAGATTTGGTGAGAATCTCATTTGTGACCAAAACAACAGAATCAGATCATAAGGATCTTCCATTCTTCGTAGATTCTGAGTCACCGAAGTACCAGAAAAGGATAAAATGAAAAACAAAAGAGAAATCAATTAAGTTGTACCTCTGTTGACACTACGCCCAAGGTTATTATTTTCCTTCAAGGGGTCAATTATATTTAGATGCTTTTGTTGAAATGGTCGTGTGTCTGTCTCAAGACCCCTGGATGGAACTGAGAACATTTCCATACTGTTCCTTAAAAACTCCTCACTAAGCAATAAATCGTTGCTTATATAATCTGGCATCTCAACTGTATACAGAAAAAAGGGCAACCGTGAGAAAGAAAATTGAATTTAAAAAAAAAATAAAAAAATCTTCACTCAACCGAACCATACACCACCCAAACCCGGAAAAAAAAAAGAAAAAAAAAAAGGAGAGAGAAAGAGAAACACCAATCTCTTTGTAACCTCACACATAAGTGTAAATAAAATGAGAAATTGACATAAATAACCGTTCACCAAAATAATAGCCAACAAATGTATATTTGTTATATATTAATGTCTAGTATACGTAAAATATACGTTTTTGATACAAAATAGTGTATATTTTTTGTATATTTGGCTAGCAAATGTAATTTGCGTTACTTGAGCCGAGGGTCTTTCGGAAACAGCCTCTCTACCTCCACAAGGTAGGGGTAAGGTCTACGTACACTCTCCTCTTCCCAGACCCCACCGGTGGGATTACACCGGGTATGTTGTTGTTGTTGTTGTAGGCTAGCGAATGTAATTATTAATGGCCGACCGGCTGAATGTGTAACTTGTCCAAAAAAAAAAAAAATCCTATAGAGGGTTGTAAACATCTGAAGGAGATCACAAACAACATAAAAGAATTATGAAAGGAAGGGCATTGCTTACCAAATATATCCGGAAGGGATGATTTGCATACTGGACCATTCAAACTGATACAATAGTTGTCCCAATCAAATTTGCTATAGTAATCCAAAAAGCTATAGAGAACCTAAAAGCAGGCAAAAAACAGGAATATCAGATACACCTATGCTTGCATAACAAGCTTAATGCACAAAGTCAAAAAGCACAAACAAGTAATTACCGCTAGAGGACCATCTAACGATGAATGGAACAGCTGGAATATATATAAGACCAGTGTTTCCAAAGCATATGTGGAGATCAGACCATGATGTGCACCAAGAACACGACTTTCATAATAGCACCAAGCCTTTATCAATATAATGCTACGTTTGAAGAGATGATTTTTACCAACAAGGCGATCTACCTGCGCTCAAGAAACAGAGAACAAGAATAAAAATTAGCTGTTCATCTCCTCAATTAACATGATACAGACGGAAAAGTTATATCGCTTAAAATCACAGGGGAGATATTTGGTTCTCAAGAGAGTTTAAAAAGACATTCATCTGAAAGAGACAAATAAACAACTAAACTTTATCAGATAAAAAAGCTAAATATTGTTCATTTTAAGCACAAATTGCATAAAGAAAAGTTAGTAAAAATACTGCAGAAAGGACGGATATATGGATGATGTCAACACCCACCTATACATATTAAACGAGTAAAAGAGGTATATTTCCTGTTTTAGAGATTCTACTGAACCATTTTCCAGTTCCAGTTGTTTCCACTTAACCAAGATATGCTAAACATCTTGTATATAAGAGTCTTTGAAACAAAAATTAAAGCAAAGTGGCTCTATCACATTCTCAAACTGTCATTGACCGGCAACCGAGCACCTATAAGGACAAGATTATTTGATTCTTGACAGTTTAGCTTTGTAATTTACCTGCTCGAGGAAACAAAGTGTGCAAAGTCCTCCTAACTGATTACAGGATATATCTATCACAGTATTTTGTACTATACATTTCACGAGCTTAACCTGCCATAAGAAATTCAAAACACATCAACATTAAACAGATAAAAAAAGATCAATTAAGCGTTAATCTGGTGAATGACTATGGATGCCCAAACTAAATGGACAGTAGTACAACTCTACAAAACAACCTTCAATTACTATAAACGTTCATCAGGCACCCCCCCCCCCCCCCCCCCAACAACAAAAAAAAAAAAAAAAGAAGAAGAAAAGATATAGGCATTTTAAAAACTGCATTATGCTTAGACTCAACTATCCAGCTTCCTTAGGTGGCAGGACATTGAGATAAAAACTTAAAACTATTTGTTGCTACAAAGAACTGTGAAATACTTCATCCAATTCCGTTTTACAGACTTTGAAGGTTTGAGTACACTTCTGTCATTAGAGTAAGAAAAGAACCTCAGCATCAATAAATTGGGGATCCTTGACATCATACTCAGTATTTTCCTTTAGCTCTTCTTCCTGCAGAACAGCGAGAACTTCACGGGCCAATGTTTCTTCAATAATAGGACTGCCAAAAACAGTCAAATCAATGTCACCATCAGGAAGGTAGGTCTTCAGTGGCACTGATCCATATGAGAAAACCTGTATGACAGACAAAGTATAATCAGAAAAACTCAGTTAAGATAATGAAAAGCAAAATATACCTTATGAGTGAAAACATAATTCAAACCTAAACAGTTAGAAAACATAAAACAGAACATTCAACTATTCTGTGGACAAGTTAGAGAAGATTTGAACACCTCAAATGTATAGAGTTGCTCAAGTTAGTCGGTTGGAACAAACAGATTCATTATTAACTAAGTTATGCATCCGACAGCATTGGCTTACATTAAGATTGTAGTAGAATTAAAAGATGAACCATGCACTTCAGTTTTGATCTGATATTTGCATAAATTAGTTTCCTGAACTTGAATTGACTCAGAGGGGTGTACAGAATGCTTAAAGGAACAAGAAACCACTTGACACGACATGAAGGAAAAAATAGTTACGGAAGTGAAAAGCGTTTACACTTTTATTAGTGAAAATAACAATGCAATTCAAAGTAATAACACTTTTAGAAGTAAACATTACAATGAAATACCTTGGTTTACTGAAAAGTAGATGAACTTGAGTAAGGAGTAAAGCTGCCAGAAGCAAATCTTAGGCTTAGCACTACAATCTGCAGTAGAACTTACAATATTTTTAAATTGACAACCAAGAGGGTGGCCTGGCCTCGCGGTTGAAGAGATGGAGAGACACGGAACAAAGGTCCTAATCTCATAAAAGTGAAACGTAATTGAATTCTTCCCATCTTCCTAAACCTTGATGACTTTGTATCCGTGCTAGTGAGAAGCAACAACGACTCGGTGGATAGTCGAGGTGCTAGCAAGTTGGCACAAACAACATTATTATGTATTAGAAAAGAAAATTCTCTAATACTGTAGTAGAACAGTGGCGATGATGCTGCTCTCTCTCAAACCCCAAAAACCCCCACCTGCCGTCTTAGATGCAGCAAGGGGTGGATTAGTCAAGGTGCTAGCAAGTTGCAACGAACAACATTGTTATTAGAAAAAAGAAAAAATCCCTAATACTGTTGTAGAACTGTGGAGTTGATGCTGTTCTCTTCCACCCCCTACTCCTTACCATCTTAGATTAGTAGAGTGTACTTTGAGATTGTAAACAACATCAAGTTGACCCTTATCTGTCAGATATGAACAAATTAATTATCCAAGAAAAAGTAACACATCATTTGTAACCCCCTGCAAGTTGACCCACCCACCCACCCACCCACCCACCCCCCCCCCCCAAAAAAAAAAAAAAAAGGAACACCCCCATTTTTCAAATAGAAAGGTAAAAGGAATCAGGATAGAGCATATCGATAGAAATGAAACAAACAATGAAAGCTATGCCAAAGCCTCTGTGAATAAAAATCACTCCTATGAGATATCACTGAATTTTCTATCGAAAAATAGACATGCAAAAAATCAAGAATCATGAGTAAAATGAACACTGAAAAATCAATCAAAATCAAAACAAACACATGTAAAATCAAATTACCTGACAACCAAGAGAACATTTGATAAGTCTTTGAACATAATCAATAACATCTTTCCTTTTTTCTTCAGTATCAAGAGTTGGATGAACACAATTAACAACTTCATTTATAGCTTCTTCACCCACAACCCAACAATCCTCTGTTATTGTTGATGGATCAGCACTTACAAAATCCCAACGGTTCTCCATTTCAACCCGAATTCCAATAGAACCCATAATTAACCACAAAAAACGGAAATGAAATCCTGATTATACCCAAACAGAGTATAGGGTTTTAGAGACAATTGAAAACAAAAACATGGAATGTTCTAGACAAGAGGAGTAAAAGAGAAAATGGATAAACAAGGAAAATGAGATAAAATGATGGCTATATATATATATATATAGTTATATTTCTGTTGTTTGGATACCAGTAATCTGGTTGTGTGTGTATTAATAACAATTTGTCAAAGAAGAAGAAAAAAAGGATTCATAAAATTAGGGGAGAAAGGAGACAATTCTCAATTGCCCCCACTTCTCCTCATAATAATAATAATCTTGTTTTTTTCCTCTCTAAAAATCTTTTCTCCTCCTTTTTTTTTTTTCTCACATCCGTTTCAATCTGCAACTACGTGTAATAATTCGTATAACAATGTATATATATATATATATATATATATATATTTATTTTTGTTCTGATTATTCTGTTTTGTGTCAGACTTTTGAAGATTGCGACGCCGGCAAAGAGGGTGGCGCAATGTTCAAATGGCGTTATTGAAGAAGCATATCATATTAATTTCATAACTTATGCAATTTTTGTTATTAATTTCGACTAGAATTTTATATATACGCCCTCTTTTCTAGTTAATATTTTCGCTTTTCGAGATTTAAAATGTATAAATATTGATTGATGTTTTAATTATCATTTTTTATAGTATTAGCTTGACAAGAGTTGTAACTGTTACTCCTAATACTTTTAGTATAATTTTAATTTTAACATATTAATTTGATCTATTCAAATTTAATTTTAAAAAATTAGTTAAATTGATTTTCGGGAGGTAAAATATCACATATGAATTTTATATGTAAAAATATAATTTTAAATTTGAAACAGAACTTGAGAAGGGTACAATTAGATGTTTATTGATACTTGTTTGGATAGATTGTTTGTATTATACCTAAAGAGTACGACTCGTAAAATAGTTAAAATTGAGAAAATATGTCATTAGTCAAATTGATCAAACAATATATAGTAAATTTGTCAAATTTACACTTTCAATTTAATAACAGTTGACTCAAAAAAATGTATCTATTGGAAATTTGAGAAGGGTCCAATTAGATGTTTATTCTACCAAAAGAGTACGGAAAAGGTCCAATTATGCTTTTAAACTAGTTGAAATTGAGCAAATATGTCATTGGTCAAATAATATATAAATAAAATTATTAAAAATTATGTGAGATAAAATGGTACGCTGTATCCACTGACTTTAAAATTTTAGATTTGCCTCCATTGGACCCCACTTATGACCCATTCAAACCAACTGCTGTTATGGCAAAATCCTAAAACAAAAGAAAGAGAATCCGGAACTCTTCTTCGAGATTTTATTCCAGTGACAAATTAGTTAGGAGAATTATTAATTTACCTATATTGGTGTGGATTAAAAAAAAAAATGTTTTAGCATTTACACTTTTACTTTAAGGAGACGCTTAGATATAGATTTGATTGACACTCGAAAAAATTTAAAAGAAATTAAAGTTGAAGTTAAAAATAATTTTTGGAAGTTGAAATCGTGATTGGACATGTATTTTACTTGAAAAATCAGTTGTCAATTTTTCAAACTTGAAAAACTCATCTTCAAAACTAACCAAAAAAATATTTTAATGTATAACAAAAATGTTCTAAAAATACAAAAAATATTTCATGTCCAAACTCTTATATTTTCTTAGGAGTTGTTTAACCTTTTAGAGATTATTTTGTATGTCTGTAGAAAATATAAAGAATTTCTGGTATTTTTATGTTTATTACTAAATCTCATAATATTGCTATAGATGAGTTTACATTAAGTAACATAATCCTTGAGAATTTATATAGTTAATTTCAACTTATTAGGGATTGAAGTGTAATTATTCTAGCTGTTAAGATAATAATATCTCCACAATTATGAAATCGAGATAAGACCAAGTTATATAGTTCACCGTTGAACATTTTTTAGTATCTAATACGGCAAGACAAGGATAGATTTCGATCCTGACCATTGGAGTGGACAATCTTGATATTTAGGCTTAGCACTTTAAACGTTTTCACACGCATCACAATTTAATCTATATCACGCATATAACAGCATCTCTCTATAATAATCAAGTTTTTTCAGAATTGATTTTTTATGTTATATTTTACTTATAGCAGCAACAGCCAACTTTATAACAGTACGCTCTTTATAAAATTATCCCCATATGATAGTTATCTTCTTTTGTTAATATAATAATTAACCATCTTTCTAAAAATAGAATATCTATGATTATCAATAACAAGTGTAGAGATTTTGACCAAATACTTGATCATTAAAAGATTTTCTTTCGTTATACAAAATGTGACTAAACTTAGAATTTGGCAATTGAAAATGAAAAATTAGTTTTATGTATTTTTTTTTCCTATAAGCGAAATATTATTTAAATGACAATACTGTTATAGGTGTATAATTGTCACGCCCCGAACCTGGGCCTGGACGTAACACGGCACCCGGTGCCTGACTGCATGTGACCGAGCGAACCAACTGGCTGGCTGAATCAACATGTGATACCAAAACATAACTAATTTATAAAATAAAACTAACACATGCTGATTAACTAAAAAATCTCACTGAAATATCATAATGCGGAAATTCTTAGACAATCTGAAAATATCTGAAAGTAGCCAACATGGCTAAACCAAACAACTGAACGACTGCCAACAAGGCTAACAAAATAAATAGCTGACTGTCTGAACTGTGTCTATGAAGCCTCTAAGAGTACTGAATGATAGAGCTGTCTATAAACTGAAATAACTGGATAGCTGACAACGCCCCGAAGGAAGGTGGGGCTCACCAGTAGCTGATACTTGCACTCCTAATTAGCTGGGTCGTCAACCTGTGTATCGTTACCTGCATCGTGAGATGCAGGCCCCCAAGCAATAAAAAGGGACATCAGTACATTTGAATTGTACTGGTATGTAAAGCAACTGAAACAACAAAATACTGGAACTGAAACTGAAACTGAAAACTGAAAACTGAAACTGAGCTAAACAAGAAAGCAAGAAGCTGAAGTACTCCCTGTTCTGGATGAAGAATCACCTGTAAAACTGTAAATATAACTGTGGCCTAGGGCCCAAATAATGTGCACAAAAACTGTGGCCTCTGGCCCAAGCAATACGTATGCATAAACTGTGGCCTAGGGCCCAAAAGTACAGATACAGGTGTTCAACATTGATATTTTACAAAACTGAGACTGGCTATAGCTGATAGCATGATATCTGTTTCTGATTCTGGGACTCTTGCAGTTAACTGGTTATACACTGACTGAGACTCATGTGATAATAATGCATACGTCTATAAGGATTACATGCTGGGTTCATGATGTTCAAAGTGACAACCATGAACGAATTCTGTAACTGCAACCCTAGAAGATAACAGTTCTATATCATTTCATGAAACTAGAGTTAACTATATTCTGAGTCAAATTTCTAACAAGTATGAAGAATGAGGCGTAGGGAGAATCATGAACATTCCCTAACGTAGATAGTTAGCCTCACATACCTCAATTCCAGCCTTTGAGCGTAATACAATGTTCGTCAACCCTCTCAACTTTGATCTATATCAATACAAGTCAAAGGGATTCTATATTAGCAATAATATTCATGCTTTGGTCATCTAAGCATTTTATCAAACACTTGGTGGGCATGAAGCTCCACAACCTTCATTAATGGTGTTTTCTTCACCCAATCCCATTCTATTACTTCTAGATGATTCTACAATCTCAATTAGATGTAATTAACATCATTCTTCATCACTCATATGAATACAACAAATCCCAAGTCAACAATCCAACAACTCTAGCATAGTTCATATAATTCCCTTCATCAAACCCAATTATTATTCTCCCAAGAATACATCAACACTTTAATCATCATGAGAAAGTCATGAAACTTACCTTAGATAGTGGTTGAACAAGTCTTGAGTGGAGTTACTCCTTTAGCACCAAAACCCTACTTCACTTCCCTTGGGTTTTCTTGAATTAGATGAACTTTGGCTAGGTTTCATACATTTGGGTTCATGGATTTGGTGTTATTGATCATGGATTTCCCTTGAATTTTCTTGTGGATGAAATGTTGAGAGGGTTCTAGAGGGTTTTCGGACCAAAAATGGTGAGAAAATGGGTTAAAAACGAAGTTGGGTATATATATAATTGTCCAGAAGGTTCGGAACTGGCAAAACATGCGACATCATATGCGAGTCGCATGTCGAACATGCGAGTCGCATGTTGTGTCGCAAATCATGCCAGCAGCCTAACTCTCACTGGCACAACATGCGACACCAAATGCGAGTCGCATGTTGAACATGCGACACCAAATGCGAGTCGCATGTTGAACATGCGAGTCGCATGTTGCGCCAGAACGTGATGAACTATCTGCGGTAAAATGGCCATAACTTTTGATCCCGATATGCTGTGAGGGCCCACGACCTATGGTTGGAAAGCTCTTTCAATTATCTACAACTTGCATCCTGTGGTGTTATTCCCAAATTCCAACTTTATAATAGCGTTTTTGCCCCTTCAAAGCAGATCATCCGAAAACGTTTTCCTTAACTCGCCCTTTTGGATGGCTTATGCCCATATTTGGCTTATGGGTCCTTCTTGAAACTTACTTAACACTTCATTGCCAATATAAGGGATATTATAACTCTTCTCCAAAATTTCATTAAGTCATCATT
Source organism: Lycium barbarum (assembly GCF_019175385.1). Classification (NCBI taxonomy): domain Eukaryota; kingdom Viridiplantae; phylum Streptophyta; class Magnoliopsida; order Solanales; family Solanaceae; genus Lycium; species Lycium barbarum. Next base: position 168,322,198 of record NC_083337.1, read on the forward strand.
AATTCGATACTCGAAATTCTTTCCCGATACACAACATATACCTTGCTTTCCTTAACAACTTTCGTCTCCTACCTCCAATATCTTTGAAACCTCATTTAGAATCATTAAATATTATTCCTTTCTTATCGAAACATCATATGCATCATGCCCTTCGTCAGTCAATTCACTGTGCATGAACAGACAAAGTGACGAGGTGTTACAATATCTCCCCCTTGGGATCATTCGTCCTCGAATGATAACCATTCGGGATTCTACAAAAAATTTCGCCAGAGTTTCCCCTGTAATAAGGCACTACCCACCTGTCACAACAACCCATAATATCATTGCCTCACAAGGCTACATCACAATAGCATTATAAATTGGCCACACACGACCAAAACATGAAAAGAAAGCTTACATACCTCAAAATCTTGGCGCTTCATCATAAATCTCTTCTGCGGGCTGAAACAAGTGCGGGTACCTGGATTTCATATCCTCCTCGGCTTCCCATGTAGCTTCCTCAACTTTCTGACTCCTCCACAGGACTTTCACTGAGGCTACTTCCTTAGTTCTCAACTTGCGAACTTGACGATCAAGAATGGCTACGGGGATCTCCTCGTAGGTGAGGCCATCCTTAACTGTTATAGTATTAGCAGGAATAACCAACGATGGGTCTCCTACACACTTCCTCAACATGGATACATGAAACACTGGGTGAACAGCAGCCAAATCTTGTGGCAACTCAAGTTCATAAGCTACTAGACCAACCTTTCGTAGAATTCTGTAAGGTCCAATATATCTGGGACTGAGCTTCCCCTTCTTGCCAAATCTCATGACACCCTTCATAGGCGAGACTTTAAGGAATCACCCAATCGTCAACTGAAAATTCTAAGTCCCTTCGTCTCACATCTGTATAAGACTTCTGGCGACTCTGAGCCGTTTTCAAACACTCCTGTATCAACTTGAATTTCTCCATAGCCTGATAAACCAAATATGGTCCTAACAATTCTGCTTCGCCAACTTCGAACCAACCAATTGGTGATCTACACCTTCGCCCATACAGAGCTTCAAATGGTGTCATCCCAATGCTAGCATGATAACTATTATTATAAGTAATCTCAATAAGAGGCAGGTGGTCATCCCAATTACCATTGAAATCAAGGACACATGGTTACTGAACCGAATGAATACATGATTACTGAATTGCTGAGACATTGAACTGAATGTCTACTGAACTAACTGAATACTAAGCTGACTGAATACTGGATTAACTGAGTAACATTAACTGAATACTGAGCTGACAGAATACTGGATTAACTGAGTGCGGGATTGGCATGAATACGTGAGTACTGGGCTGATATCTAAGTACTAAGGTGACATAAATATCGGAGTATTGAACTAACATGAACATTATAACATGAGATCTGAATAGCGTATCTGTTTGACCATTTGTCTGAGGATGAAAATCTGTACTAAGGTTCACCTTGGTACCCAATCCTTTCTGAAAGAATTTTTAGATGTTCGATGTGAACTGAGCACCATAGTATGAAATAATGGACACCAGGGTCCCATACAATCCGACAATTTCATTAACATATGACTTCGCATAATCTTTTGTTCAATCTGTGGTCTTAATTGGCAAGAAGTGCGCTGACTTCGTAATTCTGTCCACAATCACTCAAATTAAATCATGCCTCCTATCTGAGCGAGGTAGACCTAGAATGGTGGGCTTCTAACATAATTAGCTCTCTGAGCCCATCTGCATCTGCAACGCATAATCTGCCTCGGTATTTCAAGGTACCGTTATCTCCCCTTTGTTCAAAAGCTAAGGCTTTATATTCGTGAATCCCCTCTTTCATCTGTAACAAGTAGGAATCACCAAGCTGCTTCTCTCTAACTTTAATGACTAAGAAGGAATGCCATGTTCTGGGCAATAACTCCACCCGCTTCAGAGTCTGGAAGTCATTCCCTAGCTTGGATAAGCAGTGAACTTCTTTCACCATAGTTCTCTTGTCTGTCTAAATCATGAGCCATACTTCCCATACTTGATTTTTTTTTTTTGAGATACTTCCTAAAATACTCATAGTACTGTTGCGTGCTAAGTCTTTCACTAGCACCTTAAAAATTAGAGTCTTGTGCAATGGCACTACCCTTTTGGCACATAACTGTACATGATCTTATAGCTTTTCTGTGATTGCCTAATCGATAGTAATTGAACTTGACACGATCCGTTCAATGATCATTCTACTCACTTCTGGTTTTCTCTAAAATGAGGCACATTCCATTATGTAGACTATCATATTATGCCAACCTAACTGAACTGAGGTTCTTCATATCTCATACTAACCCTTCGGGTCTTCAATTATCTCACTAGGCTTATTGGAGATTTATGCATCTCCCCCTTAGACCAAGGCTAACATCTTATACTTACAAATTCTTCTCTTTTGATGGGATCCAACTAACATTCCTTATCTTCTGTAATTCCTTTGTACTCTACAACATTGATGAATCTTTCGACTCCCATCTGTGCAATTTCTCATGGGGAAAAACTAAGTTTACTTACATGAACGGTTGCTACTGTATTCATAGCTGGCATACTCCATCTTAATGACTTTACTCTGCTCACATTGTAAATCTTAGGTCAACCCCTTTTGACAACTCTTAAAAGCTATTCTTCTGTAGTTTTCTCTCTTACAACTTAGCTGATTTCTTCTTCCACTAATCACTCTACTCCGAGCTTAACTTAAGCCCTTGGTTTCTAACACACATTTGGATGTATCCGAACTGTCACCCACTTAAGGTGTTCATCTGACTTAGGAAATCAAATCATACTTCTAATAGTTCTGTTGAAATTACTAATGCATTGTATCTACTCAAAACTTACTTACTATTTTTCTGTTAATCACCTGCTAGCTTCATATTTTCTTATTCTGCTCTAAATAACCTATGTTATTTCTAACTCTCCCTCATCATCTGACGCTATTCTATGGTCGTATATTATCTTTCTGAACTATGGATCACACTTAAGAAACCATTATCTATCTTATACGAAAGATACCCAAGCTTTCTATACATTTCAAAGTCATATCAGACTATACCCTTCTGGAATAAACACTTACTCACATAACTTAAGAGAGGACTGTCACATCTCCTTATCTCATAATAATAATTACTTCTGAATTAACTTACAACTGTCGTACTCTCTAACTCTGATCTGACTAAAACTTAAACAACTAAAATCATTCATATTCATCACAACTCTTCCTCCTTGGTATTCTTGTCTCAATCATACTATTACTTCATTTAAATATAACTCGTCGTAATTTACCCCTGCTTATCAATTCAGTCGATACCTCAATATAATACTCCATTAAGATTGGTCAGCCTTTTCCATATCATCTCTTAGTATTACAAGTCCTTCCAAATTATCCTAGCATTACTTTTTACCATATCAATATTGACCTCATAATTACTATTACTATCGATTTGACAGTTAACTTTATTTCTCGAAGTCAGACTTGCAACTTGGTCAACTCCTATCATTACTGTTGACACAACCTTTCAAGACATACTACGAACTTATATCTCATTCTCCTTCTATTTCTAGAAAAATTTTGGCAGAGTTTCCTCTATATTTCTTACTATCCCAAAACCTGCACGCAGGAAATACCAACAATGCCTCACAAGGCCAGCATATATACATACATATCATATCATATCATATCATATCATATCCTAGCCACACAGGGCTCCCAATTTCAACAACAGTATAAAGATGATGAATTGACCTCATGTGCCCAAATCAAACTGTACCTGTTACACTTTCCTATTTATTTTCCCGTTCAATCTTTAACTGCAGATGGAGTGGGTCCTGATGACCTCCGATAGGGAACTGTCTGCACCACTTCCTTGAGATCCTCTATGATTTACCTTTTTTTCCTGTTGACTTAGCTCATTTTCTAATTTCTCTGATATCCTCTCCCTGTTGTATTCCATTCTCAAGAACATTATTATCATTCAACATACCATTCATTCCACTACACCCCTTCTCGGGCAACTTACATTGTATTCCACTTTCAATAGCACTTGAAGTCTCATTCGTTACCAGTAAGTACTGCACAATTGTACCCCCTATGGGTAAACATCCTTACTTGGACCTTGAATTACCTGTTCATCTCCTGCGCATTCGAAACGTACGTAATTCAAGAGGAAGAGAAGTTACTTATTGCTCTAAGCTTCATGGCACGATCTAGAGTAGAAAGAAATGAGACAAATCCTGAATGTCTTGGTGGTCAACTGTTTATATGTGTGGGGCCCTCACACATATAAAAGAGACCCCACTAGACACAGCTTCATAGACTCCCTAAGACACTTGAACCTGGGGCTCTGATACCAAGCTTTGTCACGCCCCGAACCTGGGCCTGGACGTAACACGGCACCCGGTGCCTGACTGCATGTGACCGAGCGAACCAACTGGCTGGCTGAATCAACATGTGATACCAAAACATAACTAATTTATAAAATAAAACTAACACATGCTGATTAACTAAAAAATCTCACTGAAATATCATAATGCGGAAATTCTTAGACAATCTGAAAATATCTGAAAGTAGCCAACATGGCTAAACCAAACAACTGAACGACTGCCAACAAGGCTAACAAAATAAATAGCTGACTGTCTGAACTGTGTCTATGAAGCCTCTAAGAGTACTGAATGATAGAGCTGTCTATAAACTGAAATAACTGGATAGCTGACAACGCCCCGAAGGAAGGTGGGGCTCACCAGTAGCTGATACTTGCACTCCTAATTAGCTGGGTCGTCAACCTGTGTATCGTTACCTGCATCGTGAGATGCAGGCCCCCAAGCAATAAAAAGGGACATCAGTACATTTGAATTGTACTGGTATGTAAAGCAACTGAAACAACAAAATACTGGAACTGAAACTGAAACTGAAAACTGAAAACTGAAACTGAGCTAAACAAGAAAGCAAGAAGCTGAAGTACTCCCTGTTCTGGATGAAGAATCACCTGTAAAACTGTAAATATAACTGTGGCCTAGGGCCCAAATAATGTGCACAAAAACTGTGGCCTCTGGCCCAAGCAATACGTATGCATAAACTGTGGCCTAGGGCCCAAAAGTACAGATACAGGTGTTCAACATTGATATTTTACAAAACTGAGACTGGCTATAGCTGATAGCATGATATCTGTTTCTGATTCTGGGACTCTTGCAGTTAACTGGTTATACACTGACTGAGACTCATGTGATAATAATGCATACGTCTATAAGGATTACATGCTGGGTTCATGATGTTCAAAGTGACAACCATGAACGAATTCTGTAACTGCAACCCTAGAAGATAACAGTTCTATATCATTTCATGAAACTAGAGTTAACTATATTCTGAGTCAAATTTCTAACAAGTATGAAGAATGAGGCGTAGGGAGAATCATGAACATTCCCTAACGTAGATAGTTAGCCTCACATACCTCAATTCCAGCCTTTGAGCGTAATACAATGTTCGTCAACCCTCTCAACTTTGATCTATATCAATACAAGTCAAAGGGATTCTATATTAGCAATAATATTCATGCTTTGGTCATCTAAGCATTTTATCAAACACTTGGTGGGCATGAAGCTCCACAACCTTCATTAATGGTGTTTTCTTCACCCAATCCCATTCTATTACTTCTAGATGATTCTACAATCTCAATTAGATGTAATTAACATCATTCTTCATCACTCATATGAATACAACAAATCCCAAGTCAACAATCCAACAACTCTAGCATAGTTCATATAATTCCCTTCATCAAACCCAATTATTATTCTCCCAAGAATACATCAACACTTTAATCATCATGAGAAAGTCATGAAACTTACCTTAGATAGTGGTTGAACAAGTCTTGAGTGGAGTTACTCCTTTAGCACCAAAACCCTACTTCACTTCCCTTGGGTTTTCTTGAATTAGATGAACTTTGGCTAGGTTTCATACATTTGGGTTCATGGATTTGGTGTTATTGATCATGGATTTCCCTTGAATTTTCTTGTGGATGAAATGTTGAGAGGGTTCTAGAGGGTTTTCGGACCAAAAATGGTGAGAAAATGGGTTAAAAACGAAGTTGGGTATATATATAATTGTCCAGAAGGTTCGGAACTGGCAAAACATGCGACATCATATGCGAGTCGCATGTCGAACATGCGAGTCGCATGTTGTGTCGCAAATCATGCCAGCAGCCTAACTCTCACTGGCACAACATGCGACACCAAATGCGAGTCGCATGTTGAACATGCGACACCAAATGCGAGTCGCATGTTGAACATGCGAGTCGCATGTTGCGCCAGAACGTGATGAACTATCTGCGGTAAAATGGCCATAACTTTTGATCCCGATATGCTGTGAGGGCCCACGACCTATGGTTGGAAAGCTCTTTCAATTATCTACAACTTGCATCCTGTGGTGTTATTCCCAAATTCCAACTTTATAATAGCGTTTTTGCCCCTTCAAAGCAGATCATCCGAAAACGTTTTCCTTAACTCGCCCTTTTGGATGGCTTATGCCCATATTTGGCTTATGGGTCCTTCTTGAAACTTACTTAACACTTCATTGCCAATATAAGGGATATTATAACTCTTCTCCAAAATTTCATTAAGTCATCATTAATTCGATACTCGAAATTCTTTCCCGATACACAACATATACCTTGCTTTCCTTAACAACTTTCGTCTCCTACCTCCAATATCTTTGAAACCTCATTTAGAATCATTAAATATTATTCCTTTCTTATCGAAACATCATATGCATCATGCCCTTCGTCAGTCAATTCACTGTGCATGAACAGACAAAGTGACGAGGTGTTACAATAATAATCATTTTCTATAATAGCCAAAAAATTTCGGACCCCAATAATGTTGTTATAGAGGGGTTTGATTGTATTCCAAACGACGATAATGAAACAAACTTTAGGCATCTATTATTAAAAATTATATACATTTTTGTACGATGATTTTACAATCTGAGAGAATAAAATACCATAATAAGACAAAGAAAAAGAATTCCATTAAAATAAAACAAAAGAGCTTCCAAGCATATATTATCAAATTATCATTTAGGTAATGGAAATTCAAATGATTTATTTCCTTAGTTGAATGTGTAACACATCAAGTGGCACCATGTGGAGACCAACTTTCTTGTCGCAATACGAGTTTGGATCGATATATCTTTATCTTTTGACAGTGTAAGAAAAATGTTTACGCAATCAGTGTAAATTTATTTTGTATATATAAAGGTATTTGTCTTATTTAAGTTATTAAATCTATTGATTGTGAATTACCCTTTAAATTATCTAATAAATGGAAAAGATTAACAATCACAAATTTTTTTTGTTCGGAATTTCCAGACCATCTTATTTAAAGCACTATTTTCACCATGCTTAAAGCTTTAAACGAGTTCCACACTTGCATCTTAATTATTGGTAAAAAATTGGGACACCACGATGTAAAATTAAAAGGAAATGCATGTACAAGGACATCAACACATGTTCAATGACATTTAATAAATATTCATCAATGTTATTAAATCGTGTGAAAATAGACATGATTATTTACTTAATTATATTTTTAACACACCTCTCACATACATCTCATTATTATCTTTTATGGAACTTATTACCCAACTCAAAATCAAAGCATTAGGTGACAAAAAGAGATAAATTTTATTAATTGAGCAGGCCTGCCTTTTTTTTTTTCTTAATCAAGCTCGGAGAAGATTCTTTTTTATAACGACGTCGAGTTAGGGAGAACGGACAAATTTATTACTACTAGATGGCCTATGCCCGTGCTGCGCACGGGCCCAACACTTCGGATTATAGTGTATCTATGTATATATAGTTGTGTTTAGATAATGATAATATATATATATATACTATGTTCAAAATACGATTAATATAATATTGTAGTTTGTGCTTCGTATCTAGAACTTTATTTTATTCGTGTTTGCTACAAAAAATTATTAATATTTTTTTAAAAGAGAAGACTTGTTTAAAAGGAAACTATTTTCCTCTCTTTGAGATAAAATAATAGCAATATTTAAGCATCAGTTGATACTTTCAATCTCGATTAATTTAAAGGTGTAAAATACTTATTATTTTTTATCAAATTTTGATTTAGATAATTCTAATTCAAATTATTAAATTAATTTTACATGTTTAAAACGAAACAAAGTAGAAACTGATTTTCTAAATTGATTTTCTATTTAAACAAAGAAATACTATTTTTAAATTTTTTGTAAATATTCTCGGTTTAGCTCATTTTACTTGTCATGTTGTCTTTTGGATGGTTTTTAAGAAAACGTCGATTAGAATTATAATTTGATTAATTTACCTTATTCATTATTTGATCTCCATTTGATATATTTTTTTTTTACGATTTGTTTTTTAACATTGTTTGTTTTATTAATATGAGATTCACATTTTTTTTAATATTGCTTGATTCTGTTAATATGGGTCCACTTTTTTTTCCCGTGAGTTTGGATGTGGTGAGTTTCACTTTTTTTTTCTTCCTTTTTTTTATTGTTTGGTGTTATTTAGTATAGGGCCCATTCTTTTTTTTTAAGGGACAACGGACGATGAAACATGAGTCTAAACCCATGCTTTATATAGTTTCTTCTTTTTTTATTTTTATTTTTTATATTGTTTGGTGTCATTTAGTATGTGGCCCACCCTTTTGGACATTATTAGTTTGCACTATTTTTATGCATAATATATATATATATATATATATATATATATATATATATATATATATATATATATATATATACACTATGTTCAAAACACGATTGATATAACATTGTAATTTGTGCTCCGTATCTAAAACTTTATTATATTAGTGTTTGCTAAGAATACAAAGTCTGCACTTTTTTTTTTGACATTGTTATTTTTTTAATATGGGATTCACTTTTTTATATATATATATATATATTGCTTGATTTTGTCAATATGGGATACTATGTTCAAAACACGATTAATATAACATTGTAGTTTGTGCTCCGTATTTAAAACTTTATTATATTAGTGTTTGCTACGAATACGCATGGTGTTTAATATGGGGCTCGCATTTTTTTTAACATTGTTTGTTTTTTAAATATGGGATTCACTTTTTTTTTCAATATTGTTTGATTTTGTTAATATGGGGTCCACTTTTTTTTTCCCGTGAATTTGGATGTGGTGGGTTCCACTTTTTTTCTTTTCTTTTTTTAATACTGGATGGTGTTTAATATGGGTCCCATAATTTTTTTATTTTTATAATTTTTTTATTTTTATGGGTTTGTTTAATATGGGGCCCAAATTTATTTTTATTTTTTTAGGGGGGGGGTCCACAACGGACGACGAAAAAGGAGCACCAACCAGTGCTTCTAATATAGTAGTAAAATATGGGATACTATGTTCAAAACACGATTAATATAACATTGTAGTTTGTGTTCCGTATTTAAAACTTTATTATATTAATGTTTGCTATGAATACGCATGGTGTTTAATATGGGGCCCACACTTTTTTTTTAACATTGTTTGTTTTTTAAATATGAGATTCACTTTTTTTTTTTTTTTAATATTGCTTGATTTTGTTAATATGGGGTCCACTTTTTTTTTCTCGTGAGTTTGGATGTGGTGGGTTCCACTTTTTTTCTTTTCTTTTTTTAATACTGGATGGTGTTTAATACGGGGTCCACAATTTTTTTTTTATGTGCCTGTTTAATATGGGGCCCAATTTTTATTTTTTTTATGGGGGGACATGGGGGAGGGGGGGGGGGGGTGTTCCACAACGGACGACGAAAGGAGCACCAACCAACCGGTGCTTCTAATATAGTAGGTTAATATGGAATCCACTTTTTATGGGGTCCATTTTTTTTTTCCCGTGAGTTTGGATGTGGTAGGTTCTACTTTTTTTCTTTTCTTTTTTTAATACTGGATGGTGTTTAATATGGGGCCCACAATTATTTTTTTTACATTTTCTTTTTATTATGAACCTGTTTAATATGGGGCCCAATTTTTTTTTTGTTTTTTATGGGGGGACATGGGGGGTCCACAACGGACGACGAAAGGAGCACCAATCAACCGGTGCTTCTAATATAGTAGAAAAATTATGCAGAGGTTTAACTTTACCTTCTGTTTAGAACAATTAATTTTTAATTGACGGATTTGTAGCAACACCGGCTGCTAAGCTTCTGTCATTTAAAAATAAGAAAAAATTTAACCTATTTTAATTATGACGATAACATATTTGACACCAACGGTCAGCTGAGGATAAATTTATAGAATTCGCATAGTTTATAGCCAAATTTGACCCTTTTCCCAATAAAATACTACTCCTATCATACAAGGAGAACTTATAGTATGTCATTTTCGTCCTTTTCAGAATTCTGTTGCTCTGCGGGCCACACAAGTTCGATATGTCACTTTCCCTTCTCTCCCTGATCTATTTATTTACCGGTGTTTTAAAAGGCAGTTTTGAGACTCGTCCCGGGGCACTAGCAAAATGCCCCAGGGCTTATGTGTCGGGCTTAATTCCTATGAGGCTTACGCCCTAAGCGCCCGATTGTACGCCTTAAACACGCCCAACGCTCAGGGCTCGCCTAACAGTTCTTACACAATTATATGTTAAATTCCTTAATTAAAACCGTTGACCCTCATAATTCTTTAACAAATGATTGATACTTAATAATTTTTCATTTACCGAAATAAGAAGATTGGGTATAACTCAAATAACAAGTCGTAGTATTACATATTTACTATATGAGAACATCGTGAGGGTGAATATCACGTAATATTTCTTTTAAGAATACATAACCGAATTGTGAATTTTCACTTGTCATTGGTCTTTTGCCCTATGTATCTGTCACGACCCGACTAGGGGCCGTGACGAGTACCCGATACTTGTACCGAGCACCCCTTATCTATCGTTTTACCTTTACTTCTCAGCGGGCCGTAGGAACTGTGCCATATATTTTTTTTTTAACATTAACATTAGCAGCATCATTATGAACATAGACTAGTAAACTTCGTTATCACTTTATACAACAACATTAAGATGCCAACACACCATATATCTAACTGTACTTGACTGACTGGGCATATCTGTCTATGAGCCTCTAGACATAGTACACTTATACATAGAAAGGGCCGGGTACTGCCGTGCCCGAATATACATACACAAAATAGTACCGCGGAAGTGAGGCTCCGGAACAACTGGAGCACTATAGAGTACCGCTGGTAGAGCTCCTAAGGATCAAGTCCACCTGTCTGCTGACCTGCGCGGCATGAAACGTAGCGTCCACAAGAAGGGACGTCAGTACGAATAGTGTACCGAGTATGTAAGGCATGGAAGACAATGCAAGCAATAACATAGAGTGCGATTAATAATATCATGGAGTCACAGGACATATAACGAGGCAAGAAAGTAACCTGTACATAGGAAGGCCCCTTTTTGGGCGGCTATCATGCATGGCTTGTCTTTCCCTTTTAAAAACGTTTCCCCTCCATGAACGTAGAAAATAGAACTTATATTATGTCGTATCTTGTCGTATCGTGTCCTATCGTGCCCTATCGTATCCTATCGTGGCATATCGGGTCGTATCCTATCGTGGCATATCAGGTCGTATCCTATCGTGTCTTATCATGGCATATTATATCGTGTAATGTCATGTCTTACTACAGCATGTCGTGTCGTGTTATATCATGTCAATGTCATAGTATAGTGTGTCATAGTGTATCATGCCATAGCGTAACTTGTCATATCATAGCATAGCTTATCATATCATAGCATAGCTTGTCGTAGCGTATCATATCATGGCATAACGTATCATAGCGTATCATATCATAGCTTAGAACATGTCATATTGCCGAGGCGTCGGCAGCCGATCCATTTAGCCATAAATACACATCCCGCGTCCGGGCATCCCGCGTCCGGGACGATATCATGTCATGTAATGCCAACTGATCAGGTGGATATGCGTGTATAACGCTCTGCCCTTATTCCCATCTTCCCCGTATACATATGCATACATCATGTACATATATCAGCGTCTATAGCGCTCTGAATCTTTTATCATATACATATACTGGTATCATGTACGTATATCAGCGACTATAGCGCTCTGGATCTTTTATCATATACATATACGTGTATCACGTACATATATCAGCGTCTATAGCGCTCTGGATCTTTCATCGTATACATATACGTATATCATGTACATATTTTATAAACATATATATATCTTATATACATATACATGTCTTATATACTTTTACATATCTTATATACATATACATATTTTATATACATATACATATTTCCATTAGAATGGTACAGTACTTATCGTTTGATAATCGGAACGAGGATCAAAAGTTTCCTTTGGATTCTACTCCAAAATAAGTCAAACGGAGCAATAGGGAAAATCCGGGAACAATGGGCCCACCTCGGGTCAAATGAGGCGGCGTACCCAATTTACGTACATTATATTTCATGACGTCACTTGTGTGGGTTTTAAGGTAGTCGGGTCCTATTTGTGCAAGTTCTAGATGTTTAGGCAATTTTTCAACATTTCATACAATATTTAATTCAATTCTACTGAATGAAAAAGGGGAAACTTTGGGTGCGGATTTCGGAGAATAGAGTTGTCCCCGAGGCTCGTATCCAACTTATTACGTTTAAGACATGCCATAGAAGGAAGGGTGAAGCCTTACATACCTTTTCCGATTCATACACGTCTCCAAAATCAAGTTTCAAGTTCGCCAAAATCTACAATTTGGTCACAATTACCAAATGTTAATTGTAAGGCTTTAAGATTTCAATCTTAACCAATACTTGTCTACAAAAATTTGGGCAGCATCTCCCCTATAAATACACCATCCCCAAAATTCAACTTAGCCAATTTTTTTATCAACAACAATCCGAGAATTCAACCCGGCCAAACTATCAACACAATGACAACAACCATGACTACAAAACACAATATAACACAACTAGTCTTCTTTCCAACATATTGCAATAGCTTTCATTCCAACTTCACATTTCCAAAACCAATCTCAATGTTTTTACATTCATTACTAATCACGATCATTACAATATAATTCGGAAGCATTTCGTATCATTTCTACCAAATATTCACAAGATATACAAAATATACAAACTTTCCACCAAAACCATAATCCATCCAAAACTTCTAATCTTCAATCTACATATTCCTAACATATCTCCATCTTCCAATTTCATCAACCATAATCATAATTTGCACCTTAATAATTTCATTTTCATAATTACATAAATCTACCATAAAATCACAAAACTTCTCATAACCACTTAACAACCAATCTTTCATGCCAATATGGACTATTATCCTTCCAAATTTACCAACTAACATAATAATTCACATTTAAAACTCCACTTCTATAATTACATAAAAACTTCATTAAAATCATATAATTTCCTATAACTATTCCCAATAATTTTCCATGCCAACTTGAACCATTTTCTTCCATTTCCAATATAAATTTCACCATAACCACAACTAGAATACAACATAAAATTCAACTCATATTATTTATACAACAATATACATATATGTCCACTTACATATATGCACACCCACTTTGTAAACTTCCATATTTCCATAAATTCTACTCATTTCTACATACTACAACATAAACCAACCTTCATAACATAATAAAAAGGGATTAATTCTTACCTTTTTCTACAATCTTCTTCACTTGACCAAGTTGTCAACTTGAAGAAACAAGTGTTCTTTCTTCCAAAATAATTACACCAAGTTGTAAAGGACCCTTGAATTAGTAGAAATACCACAAGAAAATAATTTTTGGGATAAAATTTCAAAGGGTCAATTTTTTTTCTCCATGGCCGTATGGCCTTTAGTTCTTTTGCTCTTGTTTCTTTTGTTCACTCTTTCTCAATTTGTCTTGAAACTTCTATATGTTTCAAGACAATTAAATGGTCCCTTTTATTTAATTATCACATGGATAATTCACTTGGGCTTGGGTCCTTTTTATGGACCATGGCCGGATGTCCCCTATTGGGCCTGATTTTTCTCTTCATTTTTTTTTGGGCCAACTCGGTTAATCCCGAGTTGGGCCTAGCCCACTGACCTTTCGACCTTAAAACGTCCATATCTCCTTGTACCGATGTCAACTGGGAACCCACGACCTATGGTTGGAAAGCTAATTCAATTATCTACAACTTCTATTTCTTGGTATTTTCCAAATTCCAAACTTATAATACCGTTTTTGCCCCTAGAAGTCAGATCACCCGAAAACGTTTTCTTAAAAATATTCGTTTGGAGGACTTCCACTTTGATTTGGCCCAAGGGTCCTTCTTGAGTTGTGTTTAACTTCACATATGTGATTCATATGACTTTTCAGATGTCCAAAAAAAATCTCGATGTGTGGGCCCCACCTCAGCTTACAAATAATCTGACGAAAAAAAAATACGGGATATAACAGTATCAAAATTATCATACTTTATTATTTGAAAGTAATTTTATTTTTATTCATGAAGGAGTTACGTTTCAATTATAATCTGATAAAGTTGTTTATAGGGAGATAAAATGAATAGTATAATAGTAATATTGTTTTAACAAATTGTGATTTTTTCATTGTTTGAAAGTTAAGATGTTAGAGTTGATTTGCATTTCATAATAGCTTTTATTTCATTGTATTTGTCACGACCCGACTAGGGGCCGTGACGAGTACCCGATACTTGTACCGAGCACCCCTTATCTATCGTATTACCTGTACCTCTTAGCAAGCCGTGTAAACCGAGCCATTTTTTTTTCCTTGAACATAAACTAATAAACTCCGTTATTACCTTGTACAACAATATTAACATGCCAAAACACTATACATATATCTGTACCTGACTGACTGTACGTATCTGTCTACGAGCCTCTAGACATAGTACACTTATACATAGAAAGGGCCGGGGTGCTACCAAGCCCGAATGTATATGCATAAAATAGTACCGCTGGAGTGAGGCTCCGGAACAACTGGAGCGCTGTCAAGTGCGGCTGGTAGAGCTTCTAAGGATCACGTCCACCTGTCTGCTGACCTGCGCGGCATGAAACGCAGCGTCCACAAGAAGGGACGTCAGTACGAATAGTGTACCGAGTATGTAAGGCATGGAAGACAATGCAAGCAATAACATAGAGTGCGATTAATCATATCATGGAGTCACAGGACATATAACGAGGCAAGAAAGTAACCTGTACATAGGAAGACCCCTTTTTGGGCGGCTATCATGCATGGCTTGTCTTTCCCTTTTAAAAACGTTTCCCCTCCATGAACGTAGAAAATAGAACTTATATTATGTCGTATCTTGTCGTATCGTGTCCTATCGTGCCCTATCGTATCCTATCGTGGCATATCAGGTCGTATCCTATCGTGGCATATCAGGTCGTATCCTATCGTGTCTTATCATGGCATATTATATCGCGTAATGTCATGTCTTACTACAGCATGTCGTATCGTGTTATATCATGTCAATGTCATAGTATAGTGTGTCATAGTGTATCATGCCATAGCGTAACTTGTCATATCATAGCATAGCTTATCATATCATAGCATAGCTTGTCGTAGCGTATCATATCATGGCTTGGCGTATCATAGCGTATCATATCATAGCTTAGCTTTCCGTTGAAATTCTTTTCTTGTTCATATATATATAAAAATAGAACATGTCATATTGCCGAGGCGTCGGCAGCCGATCCATTTAGCCATAAATACACATCCCGCGTCCGGGCATCCCGCGTCCGGGACGATATCATGTCATGTAATGCCAACTGATCAGGTGGATATGCGTGTATAACGCTCTGCCCTTATTCCCATCTTCCCCGTATACATATGCATACATCATGTACATATATCAGCGTCTATAGCGCTCTGAATCTTTTATCATATACATATACTAGTATCATGTACGTATATCAGCGACTATAGCGCTCTGGATCTTTTATCATATACATATACGTGTATCATATACATATATCAGCGTCTATAGCGCTTTGGATCTTTCATCGTATACATATACGTATATCATGTACATATTTTATAAACATATATATATCTTATATACATATACATGTCTTATATACTTTTACATATCTTATATACATATACATATTTTATATACATATACATATTTCCATTAGAATGGTACAATACTTATCGTTTGATAATCGGAACGAGGATCAAAAGTTTCCTTTGGATTCTACTCCCAAAATAAGTCAAACGGAGCAATAGGGAAAATCCGGGAACAATGGGCCCACCTCGGGTCAAATGAGGCGGCGTACCAAATTTACGTACATTATATTTCATGACGTCACTTGTGAGGGTTTTAAGGTAGTCGGGTCATATTTATGCCAGTTCTAGATGTTTAGGAAGTTTCTCCAATATTTTACACAATTTCTAATTCAATTCTACTGAATGAAAAAGGGGAAACTTTAAGTGCGGATTCCGGGAAATAGAGTTGTCCCCGAGGCTCGTACCCAACTTATTACGTTTAAGACATGCCATAGAAGGAAGGGTGAAGCCTTACATACCTTTTCCGCTTCATACACGTCTCCCAAAATCAAGTTTCAAGTTCGCCAAAATCTACAATTTGGTCACAATTACCAAATGTTAATTGTAAGGCTTTAAGATTTCAATCTTAACCAATACTTGTCTACAAAAATTTGGGCAGCATCTCCCCTATAAATACACCATCCCCAAAATTCAACTTAGCCAATTTTTTATCAACAACAATCCGGGAATTCAACCCGGCCAAACTATCAACACAATGACAACAACCATGACTACAAAACACAATATAACACAACTAGTCTTCTTTCCAACATAATGCAATAGCTTTCATTCCAACTTCACATTTCCAAACCAATCTCAATGTTTTTACATTCATTACTAATCAAGATCATTACAATATAATTCGGAAGCATTTCATATCGTTTCTACCAAATATTCACAAGATATACAAAATATACAAACTTTCCACCAAAACCATAACCCATCCAAAACTTCTAATCTTCAATCTACATATTCATAACATATTTCCATCTTCCAATTTCATCAACCATAATCATAATTTGCACCTTAATAATTTCATTTTCATAATTACATAAATCTACCATAAAATCACAAAACTTCTCATAACCACTTAACAACCAATCTGTCATGCCAATATGGACTATTATCCTTCCAAATTCACCAACTAACATAATAATTCACATTTAAAACTCCACTTCTATAATTACATAAAAACTTCATTAAAATCACATAATTTCCTATAACTATTTCCAATAATTTTCCATGCCAACTTGAACCATTTTCTTCCATTTCCAATATAAATTTCACCATAACCACAACTAGAATACAACATAAAATTCAACTCATACTATTTATACAACAATATACATATATGTCCACTTACATATATGCACACCCACTTTGTAAACTTCCATATTTCCATAAATTCTACTCATTTCTACATACTACAACATAAACCAACCTTCATAACATAATAAAAAGGGATTAATTCTTACCTTTTTCTACAATCTTTTTCACTTGACCAAGTTGTCAACTTGAAGAAACAAGTGCTCTTTCTTCCAAAATAATTACACCAAGTTGTAAAGGACCCTTGAATTAGTAGAAATACCACAAGAAAATAATTTTTGGAGAAAGATTTCAAAGGGACAAAATTTCAAGAGCTTGGCCGTATGGCCCTTATGTTCTTGCTCTTGTTTCTTTGTTTTTCTCCTTCTAAATTTTTCTTGAAGGTTCTATGGGATTTTTGGATGATTAAGTGGCATTTTATCCATTTATCACATGATTAATTCTACTTGGGCTTGGATCTTTTTTTTTCTTATTTTTCTAGCCATGGCCGGCCACCCTATGGGTTGGGCCTTAATTTCATTCATTTTTTTTTTGGGCCTAACCCGGTTGGTCCCGAGTTGGGCCTAGCCCACTGACCTTTTGACCTTAAAACGTACATATCTCCTTGTACCGATGTCAACTGGGAACCCACGACCTATGGTTGGAAAGCTAATTCAATTATCTACAACTTCTATTTCTTGGTATTTTCCAAATTCCAAACTTATAATACCGTTTTTGCCCCTACAAGTCAGATCACCCGAAAACGTTTTCTTAAAAATATTCGTTTGGAGGACTTCCACTTTGATTTGGCCCAAGGGTCCTTCTTGAGTTGTGTTTAACTTCACATATGTGATTCATATGACTTTTCAGATGTCCAAAAAAAAAAAATCTCGATGTGTGGGCCCCACCTCAGCTTACAAATAATCCGACGAAAAAAAAAAAATACGGGATATAACAATATTGTTTATACTTTTAAGGTTACATTATATATAATTACAAGTTGTAAGTGGCGTATAATTGATTGCTTTGATTAACTTTTTGTGAGGATCAAACACACACACACACACACACACACACATATATATATATATTTCATTTATTTACACTTTTTTTTAATATTTTTTTATGTAATTTTACCTATTTAAAAATATTTATTATAATTATATTATTTTATGAAATATAAAAAATTAAATACCCATGGGGCTTACGCCCCGTGCCTCTGGGCTTACGCCTCACCGAGACATATGTAAAACGCCCCGTCTTACGCCCCCGCCTTTTTAAACACTGCTATTTACTTGGGAGCAAGACCACAATTCTCGTTTTGAAGGATCCAATTCTTTTAATTGTACATCTAAAAATATACCCCTTCCGTTTCAATTTATATGAATCCATTTGATTGGGCACGATATTTAAGAACGAGGGAAGACTTTTGAAACTTGTGGTTCAAAATAAGCCTTAAAAATTTGTGTGACTGTAAATATTCATAAAGTGAATTTGTTTCTAAATTAGGGAAAAGATCATCCATTTTAACACGGGCTAAAAAGGAAATAGGTTTAAACAAATTGAAATAGAAGGAGTATAAAACTGATTACTAAAAGGTTATTATGTACACTGACAGTAGCAGTACGTAGAATTGTTATACTGCCAGCATAATTCTACTCGCTGCAACATGTTTGTTATACCGTCAGCATAATTCTACTCGCTGCAACATGTCACTTGTCATATTATATTATAGATCACATTTCATGCTTGTAATAGAAAATAATTTGTAAATATTATTAAGTAATTTGATAGTGTAAAATTATACTAGTAATATAAAAGTTGATATCTTACCTATGAAGAGCCGTTTTTTTTTTTTTTAAAAGCCGACTTATTGGTGTCACAGTTTAAGCGTGTAAACTTACTCTGACAACTTTATACAAAAGGAAAGGAAAGCTACCACTGATCAGACAAATAATTCTATTTGTTTGGATAATAATTGTTGGCAGTACCAACAAACTTAAGTTTGAAATGGATAATTATATGGAATCATGAAAAATTGCAAGGATGGTCTTAATTATAAGACATTTAGTAACCTTAATTATAAGAATATTCATTTAAACTACCCTTTATGTCTCTTTTACACGTCTCAATTAATTAACACTCAACTAATTGGACGAGAATCACTTGCAATCTTGTGTCAGCTACTGGACTTGTTTGGTCATTTATGGATCCTCTATCACTTTTTCACTGATGGTATGAAATAAGTTTTAATTTTTTTTTTCTCTTCAAAAAATGAGCTTAAATGAAGAAAAGTGAATTCACATAGCTCATACAACTTGTTTAAAATTGAGATATAATAATTATTGTTGTTGTATTCTGTAGACTTATATAACAGATTTCAACTTACTTGAAATCAAAGTTTAATTGTAGTATTTGGTAAAATACGAAAAACATACTTATGATATTGTATCATTAAGGATGAAAAAATAATCAGGCCGTGTTAGAGAAAAAAAATCATTTTTTTGCGCGGATTGCCCTTCTTTTGGGGTGGTCTTTAAATTTTGCCCCTCATATTTGTGATCTTTAAATTATGCTCCTCATATTGTTGGTCTTTAATTTTTGCCATTCGCATTGCAACTCTAAGCGTTCACGCAGAAATCATGAGGTTCTGAGTTTGAACCCCTACTCAAGCATAAATTAAAAAAAAAAAATTGCAAGGTAAGATTTGGGCCGCGTGTATGCTGGACCCGGCATACACTTGTTAAGAAATTACCAAATTTATGTCGGATCCGGCATACTCATGCCTTATGGGCAGACTTGGCATAAGTATGCCAGGTCCGACATAACTTTGGTAATTCCTTAACAAGTTTATGCCGGTGGGGGCAAACTTTTATGCCGGACTCAGCATAAACTTGTGAAGGAATTACCAAAGTTATGCCGGACCCGACATACTTATGCCAAGTCTGCCCATAAGGCATAAGTATGCCGGGTCTGGCATAACTTTGGTAATTCCTTCACAAGTGTATGCCGGTGAGGGCATAGCGAAATTTAAACTCTGCCTTGTGAATTTTTTTTTAAAATTTTGACTGTGTGGGATTTCGAACCTGAAACCCATGAATTTTAGCCGAAGGGCAAAATTTAAAGATTTCAAATATGAGGAGCAAAATTTAAAGATTTCAAATATGAGGGGCAAAATTTAAAGACCACTCCAAAAGAGAATTGCCCAAAAAAAATTAAGTCGCAAAGAAAGAAGAAGCAATATTCCCATTCCCATTCACTTTCCATACTTTATTTTGTCACTGGAGACTCATTTTAGTAAGCAAGTTTGAATGTTTGAACACTAAATTTGATATTCCGGTCAATAGAAAAAAAAACACATTAAAATTGATCATCTTCAACTTGTGACAAGATTTATGCCCATGTCATATGGTGAAATTTTCCATTAGAATGGCTTTACAAATTAATTCGTACCTCCTTTAATTCTTTTTAATTGATTAGACAAATACAAGACAATTGTCGAGTAAAGCTCATCTTGGATTGCACTGAGCTTGCTGGGTGCTTGGATACAATATTGAAACAACAAGCAATCAGAAAACGAATAGAAGCAACAACAACAGCTATGCCTCAGTCCCAAACAAGTTGGGGAGAAAATGAATAGAAGAACAGAAAAATAAGAATATTTTCTATTCCTTTTATGTTCAATAACAAGTAACCTAAACCTTTTTATAAGCATTAAAAGAAAAGGACAGTCTTCACAACTTTTGGGAGTTAATTCTGTATCACTATCAGTGCAGTGCAATCACCCTGAGGAGTTAATCTAACTACAACTTCCTAATAGGTCCACTGCTTTTAAGGTAGCAGTCTGAAAGGATACACTATTCCTTCTTACCTCGTGCAACATCAACCAGATATCTATTCAGATGCTGGCCAAAAATCTTGGTAGAGAATGACTCAGCAACGTGTTGACGAGCATCTCGTCCCATTTTTTCAGCCATGAGAGGATCCTGAATAAAATTAGACATTGCCGAAGCAAACTCCCGCGGGCTAGGGTCACAGAGGTAGCCCGTCACCCCATGCTTTACTGTCTCCACCGGACCACCACTATTGCAGGCAATAACAGGTTTATAGGCTGCCATTGCTTCCAAAGGAACAATGCCAAAATGCTCATCCTTAAAAAAAAAAAAAAAAAAAAAGAAGAAGAAGAAGGAAAGAAAACGTCATCCTACTTCAAGGTTAAATAAAAATGAGAAAAGACGAAGATGCTCCTTCTAACATCGAGCAACTATGAAGATAAAAGATGCTCCTTCTAACATCGAGCAACTATGAAGATAAAAGGCCATCAGACTCTAAGGAAAGAGAAAGATTCCTTCTACAAATCACTGTCAAGAAAAATGTTTATTTTCCTCATTGAAGAGATATCAGAATCAGACATACCTTTGGTGTATAAAGAATGCATAGGCATTGGGCAAGGAGTGCATTTCTCTCAGCAGTAGAGCAAGATGTGATGAATTTGACCCGCTGAGAAACACCTTCCCTTTCTGCCAACTTTCTCAGTTCTTCCAGATACTCGACATTCTCTCTAAGGCGATTATCAAAGCCTCCTGAAACAAAAAGGAGGAAGAACTCCATTAACTTGCTAGAAGATTTCTTTTGAGCATATATTCAGCCACTGATGGTAGACAACAGGTATCTTGCACTTAGTTTACTGAAGCATACTTCAAATCCATCTATTTAAGGTGATAACCACACATTAAAAAAAAAAAAAAGGCTCGTCATCAAAAAAGGTCCTCTATCTAACTTCATCAACAACTAGTAACATCTGATTAAGATGTTATTTGTATAGTTTTAGGGCACTAAATATCTTTATCATACCTGAGATCAGACAGGCTATATACATAGACAAATTGATAATATCTTATTGGCTCTCCATGAACTCAGCATACCTCTAACAGAATATCAGACTTCTTTGCACTACAAATAGACAAGATAAATACCAACAGCAAAACAGAACACAAGAAAATGTTGGTGGATAATGCAGCATACAATGAACTTAAAGAATTGAATAACTTGCCTGCAACAGTCAAGGAAACATCATTCATGTTAACTCCTTGATGATCGGCGTGAAGCATGGCAAAGGCAGATATTGCCAATTCTATGTTCTTTTTTCTCTCAAATCGATTGATGGATAGAAAATTCAGCCTAAAACAAATGAACGACTGAAGTTATCTTTGTATCGTTCCAATTTCCTCGGATGTCCCCCAAGGGACAAATGAATAACTGAAATTGTACTAACATCTGATGTATTAGTTGTGTTTCTTTGAGCTCTATGGAGTAACCACACACCAACCCCCCCCCCCCCCCCCCCCTCTTCATTTTTTAAGAGGCACAAGCACATGGAAGGGCAGGAACTCCGAGGAAAATGCATTCGAAGATTAAAGAAAAAAATATTGAATTCTATTGTGTTATTAGAAGGTTCCACGAGATGGAAAGGTGTCACTTACTTGGTAGCATTAGGTTTCTCAAACTGATCCACATTGACCGCTGGGTACAAAACAGCTGGTTTAATCCCACGTGCATCTAGGTTCTTGAAGGTTGATGCAAAAGTAGATGCAGTAAACCTGCTGTTAACCAGGATCAAATCTGCCATTCCTATAGTTTGACCAAGCAATCAAAGAAGAAGCGGATGTTTGAACAGATAAGAAAATACAAGTAAAAGGTCTATATAGAAGTCAGATGTCAAGAAAGACCTGTTGTTATTTCTTCTATGAAGTCAATAGGTTTCCGGTATAGCCTCCTAAGCATAGTTGTATGTTGTGCCAGCAAGAGATCTGGAAAATGGCAATAGAATACAACCTGCATGAGGTATAAACTTCATATATCTCTATGATCATATCTTAGCACTCGATTTTATCAGAGCAAATCCAAATACCTTTGCGGACTTCTTTAATTTCAATAGTGGAATGACGACAGAGACCTGATCTGCTAGTATTACATCATATGAAGGCCACATAAACAACAAGCAGAGAGCAACAAACATGCACCGCAAGTATGCACATACTGCATGGAGCCGATAGAAGATATGGCGGGGAAGGAAAGCACCATATACTGTAATACCAAAGACACCTGTAAAGTGTATTTACATATAGTTAAGTAAGGGCACAATGAATGTTTCTTTGGCATATGAATGGAGTGTAGAAAGTAAGATTTCTGACCAGACAGAGTCTCCTCAAAACATCGATTTTTATCATGGTGTGCAGTAAAAATATGAACTTTGTGCCCCGAAGAAGAAAGTTCCATGGCAGCATCAACAATTAGCCTTTCAGCTCCACCTAAACAGCATATTATGTTAGACAGAGGGGTAGAAAAACTACACAGATGATAAAATGTGTTTCCATTAACCCATAGATCTGCGAATTCGCGGGCGGATCTAGGGTACCAGAAGGGTTCATACAAACCCCCAAACACTGTATATAACAACAACATAGCAAGTGTAATCCCACAAGTGGGGTCTGGGAAACACTGTATATACAAGGTCAAAATTATGTTTTACGTATATATAGTAGGTGTTGAATCCCATTGGTTTCTTCTTATGTTTATTTTGAATCCCTTTAGTGAAAATGGCTCCGCCACTTTGCGCATTGCGTAGAGTATTATCTCAGAATTATGCTCACAAGCATCTGACAGAAACAATTTGCACACAGATAATAATTGCCGAAGGATGATAATTACTACCAATTCAGCATATATTATGACTACCTGTACTGTCAACCTACTGCAAGTCTCCTAATTATATACTTATAGTCGGCTATAGTTCTGGACATCATTTATCACCAACCACAGATTGACGACATCAACAGTAACTCCTCTTTCGCAAGAATTATCATTTCATGTGGTGAAAAAAAAATACCCAAGGAGAAAAGGTGGAGGGTTTTCGAAATTCATGATCTCCAACCAATAAATTGCAATGATAAACAGATCTATCAAGAAATGTAATGTACAGATCATAATTACCGATTCCGAGATCGGGATGGATTATCGCGACATTCATCTTCGAGCTTCCTTTCTTCTCCATTGTTGTTTATCAGAAAAACGATGAGATGTCAAAAAGAACGGACCAGAAAATATATGGGATAAATAGATTAATCAGGGCCCAAACGGAAATGGCAATTTTTCGCCTTGTTTTACAGAAGAGAAAAGTGTTTGTCAAAGTCAGCCGTCTGCTTTACTTCACCGGCGTTGTGGAGGTAAATATTATGGTACCAACTTTCTTTTTTAGGGCCTGTTTGGAAAGCCACTCAGTTAATTAGAATTGGGTGTAATTGAGTGTAATTACACAGTTTGGCCTGTTTGTTTGACCAGGTAATTACACAGTTAGGTGGGAATTGGGTGTAATTGACAGGGTGTAATTACACTCTCCAATTCTCAAGGGGGGCTGAGAATTGGGTGTAATTACACCCTGTAATTACAGGGTTACTTTTTAGTCTGTTTATTTTTTTACTTTAATTCATTTTTATTTTTAATTTATTTTATTTCTATTATTTTAATTTTTTTTGATTTTAAATATTTTTTTATTTCTATTATTTTAATTTCTTTTTTATTTTTACTTTTTTATTATTTTTATTTTTTAAAATGTATTTTTCTTTTTATATTATTTATTTTTCATTTTCTTTCTTTTCATTCCCAACCTTTACTTCTTGTGATTCCATGTAATTGCTCGTATTTTTTATTTTATTTTATTCATTTAGCATAACCGTGTTATTATTCTAATATTTGAAACTACACCTCTTAATATTGGAAAGAATGAGTTATTAACAAACTTGACATATAACATGTGACGTTATTAAAGTATAATTTCATTGTGAATGGAGTTATAGACTTATATTTTTCATTTCTTTTGAATTATTTACTTAAGCTACATTGGAACTTACTTATGTAATGTTGGAATTTGACATAAGAGTATTATGTTGAACTTTTTCTTTTAGATTTTGAATTTAGGTTATATTTTCAATTTTAAGTTATTTGCTTTCACATTGCATGTTGTTTATTTTTCACTTACATTTGATGGATTTTTTGTGTCAAACATCTGAATGATGTTATGTCATTATATTTATTAATATTATTTTTTTGTCAAACATCCAATCCATGACGTTCTCACAAAAAAGTCTTCTTTTAAGTTTTATAATTAAATACTAATTTGAAAAATATATATCAATTATTTTTGTTACAATATTAGTTACAAATATATATGATTATTAATTAATATATTTTCAAGAAACAATGTGTTATTAAATAACTAATTTAATATTATTTATAAAGGCAATATTTTTTAAATATTAATTTTAAATTTTTTATAATTAAATTTTATTTTTAAATTAAACTGACTGTGTAATTACACTTGTGCAACCAAACAGCACGCTTGTAATTACACTGTAATTACGTTATGACAAACAAACAGGTCGTTGTAATTACACTACTGTGTAATTACTAGGCTGTGTAATTACTACCCTAGTAATTACACCAATTCCAATTACCAGGTGGCTTTCCAAACAGGCCCTTAATCTATTTAGGAAATAACAAATATTTAATTTTTTAAAGAAAGACGAATTAGAAAGATATATATAATCACATATGAATATTACTTATGACATATCTACAATTATAAATTTTTGAGTTTTATATTCAGGAGAATGTGCTATTTGCATACTATATAGTTTTGATTGATGGGACGTGTAGTGGAGTTAACGCTAGGCTGGAAGTTTGGAGAACTACCTTAGAATTGAAAGGTTTCAGGCAGGACTAAGACGAAGTACATGGAGTGCAAGTTCAACGACGTGATATGAGAGACAAATGTGGAAGTGAAGATCGAGGCACAAGTTATACCTAAAAGAGGAAGTTTCAAGTATCTTAGGTTGGAATAGGGAGATTGACGACGATGTCGCACGTTGTATTAGAGCAGGGTAGATGAAGTGAAGGCTCGCCTCTACTTTGTGATAAGAAAGAGTCGCCTAGGTTGAAAGGTAAGTTCTACAGAGTGGTGGTTAGATCAATGTAGCATTGTTGTATGGGGGAGAATGCTGGCCAGTCAAGAACGTTCACATTCAGAAGATGAAGATAGCGGAGATGCAGATGCTCAGATAGATGTGTGGTCATAATAGGAGATATATGAGACAAAGTCGGAGTGGCCTCCGTGACAGACAAAATGAGGAAAGCGAGACTGAGATGGTTCGGGCATATGAAGAGGAAATGTGAGGATGCACTAGTTAGGAGGAGTAAGAGATTGGCGATCGCAGGAGTTAGGAGAGGTAGAGGTAGGCTGAAGAAGAACTGGGGGAGGTGATTAGACAGGACAAGGCACAACTTCAGCTGACTGAGGACATCACCTTAGATAGGAAGCTTTGGAGGTCGAGGATTAGGATAGAAGTTTAGTAGGTAGTTGAGTTTTGTTGCGATGTGTGTGAGAGAGGTAGGGGGCTAGCCTTTCCATCTTCTCTTCTCCTTTTCTAAGTAGTGTTATTTTAGTATCGTGTAGATCATTATCTTGTGTATATTACTACGTGTTGTTCTATTTGTTTTGTATCTTGATATTTGTTGTCTTATTTCTCTGGCAATCCTGTATTGACTACGTTTCTTTTGAGCCAAGGGTCTATCAGAAACGGCCTCTCTACCCATAAAAGTAGAGGTAAAGTCTGCATACATCTTACCCTCCTCATACCCTAATTATGAGATTACACCGGTTATGTTGTTATTGTTATGACGGCCGCAATTTTAAGTCTTAATTGTAAATGACAAGTTCTGCAAATTCGAAGAGACCAAATTGACAAACTCCTTCCCCATCTCTAAAAATACTGTTTCTTTCTTTCGTTTTTCCCTCTTTACCACTCGTATTCCTTCAATTTAATTCAGAATAGAGGAATAAAATTAGATTCGTTCAAATGAGTTTTGAAAATTACTACGTAAACCCCTCAAAGAGGGGGGGGGGGGGGGAGTGGTGGGAGGGGGGAAGGTGAGTTAAACTTACCAAAAACAATTATTTAAAATGAAAAAGAGTCATCTTCATTGGCTTCATATGAACAAACTAATCCGACAAAGAAATAATCTGAGAGTTTCTGGGGAACACAATACTTGACTAGGAAAAGATGTATAGTATATGCATGTCTAACTCAAACAAGGTTCAATAACAAAAATGCTACGTTACGGCAGCTATCCTTATCCTTCAAATCTACCAACTGCAAAATAGAAAGCTATATTCTTATCAAATGTTGTAAGTTGCAACTCATTCTGTCACGTATGGAAAACTTTGCAGCGACATCTTCATCGCTGAAAACTTCTACCTGTACTCTGCTCAACCGCTAGCCAATAGACAACCATTAGAAATTTTATACGTGCTGATCCTTGCTAGAATTCCAGCTAGGGGCCTTAGCAACAACACTATCAGCTAAATTGCCAGCGCCTTTTTCAACATTTATTAGAGGATCTGTTTCACTTTCCTTTACCTTCAAGCACAGAAACAACACAGAATTAGTACACCTACGGTCTAAATACATAAAGGAAAATTGATAATAAAACACAAGTTCCCATCAGCTTGTGGGACTATGACATTCGGTATTAGCACTAGAAGAGTAGTGGTTTTAAAACGAAGGGAGCATAAGGTTTTATATTTTACCTTTCTTCTAGATATGCCCCTTCCATGGCCCACGCCACTAACTAATTAAACCGTTTTGCAAGCAAATCATATTGAATTTGATTTCTGTTCTAGTAGTAGTGTAATGAGGTCACGGGTTCGAGCCGTGGAAACAGCCTCTTGCAGAAATGCAAGGTAAGGCTGCGTACAATAGACCCTTGTGGTCCGGCCCTTCCCCGGACCCCGCGCATAGCGGGAGCTTAGTGCACCGGGCTGCCCTTTTTAGTGGTGTAATGAGGGGAAACAAAAGGAGGTAGCAAAGGTAGCACAAGGATTTAATTATAGCTTCTACAAGATCTGCCCCCTCCCATGACCCGTGACACTAACTAAACCATTTCAGAAGGAAATCATATTGCAAATTCAGTACTAGTGTAATGAGATGAAATGAAAGGAGGTAGTATTGGGCATATTGGACCTCATTACCAGTCAACTTGCAAATCAAGATGGCACAAGTTGGTCCATAGTATGATAAATTGGAGTACCTTTTTGTCTAAGTTCCTGCAAGACACTAGCACAATGTCGAACAACAAAAAAAAAAAAGATGTGATACCTGAGACAGAAGGGATGCAGCCTCGATAGACTTCTGCTGGCTCTCAATGGTGCAACAATATGAATAGAGTATCATCCCAAGCATAGCAATGACGATACCCAGAATGTTTCGCCAGCTGAAGGGATCATGAAGAAGAACATACCCAAAGGCCAAAACAAGACATGTTTTTAAATGCCCAAGGACCTGATAGGTGACTGGAGAAGTCTTGCCAATTACCAAAAAAGTACTGAAGTTCACGGAGACGGATATAAGGCAGGATAGAACAATAAAGGCCTGCCATCGACACGTTGAAATTAACAAATAGTGCTAGTATCTAACTTACAAATAAAAATAATTTTCTAACTTACCAGCACATTTGGTGTGTAGTTGAAAGCAAATACATTCTGATTTGTCAAAAGCCCATCTAAAAATGGTCCTACTATAAACAAAGTGATTGATTGATAAGGACAAGACTGATACAGGAGCTGGGTTGAAGAAACCTTGAACTTCTTCTGGATGGTATTTGTCATCTAAGAAGACGGGTTAAGATATCCAAGCAAGAGAAGATATAATGTGATAGCTGTGAGCTATAGATCCAACAGCATTTGCTAATACATATAAAACAACTTTCGTAAAAAATTTAAGTCTTATTTTGCCAAGAACAAGGTTGCTAAATTGGGATCTGTAAAGTGAGCAGAGCCAGTGAAGCAAAGAACTGAAAAAATTGATTGACCATTCAGCAAAGGATACAATCTGCGCAATACAAGTGGTGACAATTGCAAACAGCGATAAAACAGAACCCAGTAAATTGAGCTGCAAATCAGTTACTGTTGCAATTCCAACCCCAAAGAGAAGAACGGTAAGTGTAAGCTGGATATTCCTACTGCAAATCATAGTTGAGAAAGAAATCAAGTCGTTACTAAATATGTACAACTAAAAGATTCATTTCATAAATGACTGAGAAGAGCAAATGAAAGCAGAATACATTTAGCCATAATGTTAAAGTAAAAAGAAAAATCAATTAGCCAAGATGATTAAATGCTTTTCCAGCATTCATCTGATGGAAGCTAGCTAAAATTTCAATTGCTTTCGGCCTGCATTGTGCACCTAATTTCCAATTTCACAGGGAAAAAATGAACATCATCATGATTAACAGAAACAAAATAGAAATGCAAGGGTGGAATGCTCGAACCAAGGTACCAGAGTATTTTCCTCTACACTGCTTACCATTGTATATTAATTTACTTATTTTTATGACAAGGGAACCCGCAGCCGCTACCCTTCGGGTGCGCACAGGGTAAACCCCGCTCCTGTGTAATAGCCAGCAAACCACACAGAAGAAATAGCCCACACTAGCAAGCCCTGTGCGACAAGCTCGCACCAGAGATAATTGTCTTAAATACCTTTCTTTGCCCGTAGTTTTTGACTCAACCTTTAACTATAGATGGTGGTTGATCCTAAAATTAAGGTTAGAAATGGTTATATATGTGAATCTATATCTCTCTATCATTCAACTTGCCAGATAAGGACAAGATATAGTGTTCAGACTCTTAATTATTCCAAGAAATTACTTCTGGTTCGTTGGTTAGAACAAAACACATGTTGGTGAAAAAGCTTCTTCAATGTAATGGTCAAGCTTAGCTTAATAAAATGAGAACAGATTCCTATGTTCTATATGCCTCGAAGAGAAAAATTCTCCAAAAGAGAAATAAAAATACATGTGAAGGTAATGTAACATGATCCTCCATCTAGAACTTTTTGTGGAAATAGTAAAGTCAATTTGAGTAAGTCAACGTTGAGTACTTTTACCTGAATCTTTTCCTGAAGAAAAGAGTCTCCAAAAGAACTGTACAGGGGATGATTGCTAATTTTGTCATCTAAATTGCAAAAGCAGTGAAGAAAATCAGAAAAAATAACCGCATTTAAGTTTCTAAAATTAATCAGAATCTAAAGGCTTGCTTTGTGGAGACAACTTAGAATTGAGTTATGATGAATGTTTGAGAGCAATAGGGAAAAAGAGGATCTCATCACATCAAGTAAATTGGTTTCTAACAACAAAAGCAAGAAAGAACCACAAAAGGGAAGTAGCTTGCTGCCCCTTTCCAAGAAATTAAAATAGAAAAAAACCTTACAATTCAGCTAGCTATGTTGATTATTAATTTCAAGATGATCACTAAGCATTTCAGAATAAGATTTTGGTAGCACATAGTGATGTGAATAAATTACGGTTACAGTGGAACAAGTTGCTATTTCAAGTTGTAGATCTTATAAAAATTAACTATTCCAAACAACTTATCACCACTTCACCAGAAAACTGACTTAGGTGGCAAAGCTATCCTAGTGGATACATTGTTATTGCTTGAAAATAGGTACAGAAAAAAGGGGACGAGGAATGAGAATAAAGAGAAGAGAGTGGAAGAAAAGATCTTCCGAACCACTAGTAAAGGCAGCCAAGACCACAGATAAAAAATGCAATAAAATAAAACCGGAGAGTCATTAACAGCAGAAAGGAAAAAGAATGAACCTGATAAAAACCAACAGAATTGAACCCCAGACTTAGATTAAGAAGTCCAATAGAGGACCCATTCAGTATTCCAAAGCCAATAAGAGATTTTGGATCAAAAGGCTTGTGCTCAAAAAATCTCATCCATCTTGCCACATGGAGACCACAAAATGTAACTAAAAGATGCCAGCTTGTCAAAGTCGTAGCTGAGAGAAATATAAGAAGTTAGAACTCAAAGCCGAATGATATAAAAACTCGAGAATTTCTTTTTATTAGGTTTTGCAAGAACCAAAATATTAGTGCCAACTAATCAACAATCCCCTGATCCATTCTTTTCCCAACTCCCTTATTTCCTTATCAAACAACCTAATATATTATAGACCTGTATGCACAATATCTAGAAGTATCTTTCATTTCCATTGCAAACACTTGCACTTGATTTTGTGTTCTCCTTTTTTTTTTTTTTTTTTTTCCAGTACATGTGAATTTGTGTTCTCTCCTACTACTGCTCGTATGACACAAGCCAAATTCATTCACTGTCAAAGTTAAGCTGTTTTGCATTAAAGGAATAGAGGAAACAAGTGGATAATAACTAAACCAACTATTTGAGCTTGTTCTGCTCCCTACTAATTACACACTGTCGGCAGCAATTTTTAAGGGAGAATATTGAGGTTTACTGAATTGCATTCATCCAAACAACAACCTATTACTACTATTACTGCACTTCAGCCCCAAGCTAGCTGGGGTCGACACATTGATCCCAATAAAAGAAATGAAACGATCTTACAAAACTTTCCTGCACAAGCTCTTCGTAAATCTCATAGAATGTTGTTAAAGCAATCAATGAATCAATCAACTATGCATCAACCCAAATAGTTGTTGTTGTCTGAATGAAATCCTCCATGTCGATTCCGCTCTATTTAGACTTACTAGTTAATTTATCTTTTAAGGCAAATCAATTATTAACTGTAAAGCAGGTACCTAATTTCACAAATCATTTTCTACGACAGAATTGTATCGTACTCTTCTTTTATTACTATCTGTTACTTCATTTGTTTTGTTTATCTTGCTTTTTCCTGTCGTTATTTCCTGCTTTGATTACACTTCTTTTGAGCTGAGGGTCTATCGGAAACAACCTCTCTACCCTACAAAGGTAGGGATAAGGTATACGTACATCCGTACCCTCCCCAGACGCCCACGTCGTGGGGTTGCATTGTGTATGTTGTTGTATTTTGTACGACAGAAGCAATTCACTTGTAAGCTACTACATTACACTTATGAACAAGAACACAAAAAAGAAAAGAAACAGCCATTACAGAAAAACAATTAAACTCACCAAATGTAAAACCTAATGTGCTAATAAGCGCCTTATTGCAAATCACAATGGACACAGAAGACACCACCGACAAACTCAGTGCTCCAATAGTCCCTAGCTGAAACTTCTGACTTTCAGCCATTTTCACTCCTTCTCCAATTATCACAAAAATCTGCACATCAATATATATATATTTCCACCTCTTATATTGCATAAATATAAAATATAAACCTAAATGCAAAACATTTTGCAATTTAACAACCAAATTCTTACCTTATCGCAATCGTACGTCCATTAATCATACAAAACCAGCTCAGCTGAAAAACAAACGTTCAATTATGTTAAAAATGAAACGAGATATTTACGGATCCAAACATGTATAACAATTGAAGAAAAATGCAGCATACACATGTAAAAATTTTGAATATGTTAATATATTAAGAAGTGTATCAAATTTTGGATTTTCCTCTGCGCGGAAATGCAAATTACAGATCTGCTACCTTAAATGAAAATTTGACCCTTTTTTTTTTTTTTAAATATTGATATGTTTATACGGAAAAAAATGGAGGAAAAGGAGAACCTGGAAAGCTGGGGATCACGGGAATGGAGGAAGTGATGTATGCGCTAAGTGTTTGTTTGATACAAGTTAAAAGCATTATTAGAAGAAGTGGAGTGGAGAAAATTGAACCACTAACATTTATAGTTAATTGTACTTTAATTATTTAATTTTAATTGACTTTTTTTAAACTGAATTCTGGCTAGCTTTTCGCCTGCGGATCATGTGAATGTCAGCGAGGGAGGGGTATATCTATGAAATATTTGAGGAAATCAATGGGCATTTTTTTACTACTAAAAGAAATCGATGGGCCCTTTTTACTAAATTTATTGTTCCTTCTTTTTATTATACACAACATTTGAAAAAACAAATCCAAAATTGTCGGGAAAAAAAGTTTGTAGAAATGAAGATTTAGATCTATTCTCATATTTGTAAGTGCTTTTTTCTTGATAACGCAAGTATTTTATGAGTGAAAAAAAGTTTGTTAATTTCTTTTTTAGAAACACCTTCACCACAATTTCAAAGAGTAGTTTTTTTTGTTGGAAAAAAATAACAAAAAAACTGCATCTCTATTCAATGTAGGATTAAGGTATGCGTATACTCCATCCTATTCAAATCTCGCTTATAAAATTATAATGAGTATGTTGTTGTTGTTGTTTGTTAGAAAAATTACAAAATGAAAGACATTTTATTTGAAAAAAGCATAAGTTAAGACATTTTATTTGAAAAAAGCATAAGTTGTTTTCACCCCCAAATTACTTAATGAAGTATTAAAACACTAATTTAGAATGAAACTCTCACATTTAAGCAGTAACACTAATTTAAATCAATGTTCAGTATTTTATATTTCATTAAATGTTCTGCTTGTGAAAATTTAATTAAAAAACAATATTCTCCTTAAGACTCGATATAATCACAATTTTCATATACATATTATTTATTCAAAGTATTATTTATTCTCAATAATAGTCATCCATATATAGCACATACGGACATGCTCCAACAACAACATATCCAGTGTAATTTCACAAATGAGGTCTAGAAATGATAAAATGTATGCAGACCTTACCCTTTTTTTTTGGGGGCGGCGAGACTGTTTCTAAAAGTCTCACATACTCGTACTCTGCATAAGATTTATGATTAAAAAAAAATCAAGTGTCTCCACTAGACAAAATTTTAAAAGCTCTCGTAATATTTTTTAAACAACATTGGAAGTATATCCAACAAAATTAGAGAGTACAGTAACAATAATAATATACCTAGTGTAATCAACACATGGAGTCTGAAACAAAATTAGACAGTAATATTTATAATTTCTCAATTAATTACTTATTTTGTATATCATTTACCGGCATAAAAGTAAAAGGAAGATACAAATATAACAAAAAGGATATAAATTTATGATCCATTCGAAGATCATCTTGTAATTGAATTTAATTATACAGTTCTATAAAAGAAAAAAGAACACGTGTTCCCCGCTTGCAGTCGCACTCAAACAAGTGCAGTAAATTCTTTAAAAAAATCTTAAAAAGGGATAAGTAGATCAGATCTAAATATTCTTTTGTTCCACTTTACACAACACTGTTCCTGTATGAGTAGAAAATCAAACATTTATTTATAAAAAAGTTTTACATTTAAGAGTATAGTTTTCTGTAGTTCATATTATTCATTCAAATATTATTTAAAATGACCACAACTCCATTTTTGAATTGGCACAAATTACTAAGTAGTAATAAGCAAAAGATTTAACAGCGTACTCAGAACACTTCACCTGTTCACCATTACCACTGGAAACAAACAAAAGAATTATTTCATCGGAGCAGCGCCGGAGTATTTTGATCGGACCCTACCCGACCCGACAAATCAAAAATCAATTTTTGGGTTTTAGGGTTTATCTCATGCTTTGCAAATGGATATAGACACTGATATATCTCGTTGGATTCTCGAATTCATACTTCAACAACCACTCGAAGATAACAGTCTCAACAATCTCATTAACATTCTTCCATTCCCAAACAACAATTCAAACCTCAAAAAAGCCCTAATCCTTAGAAAAATCGAATCCGAGATTTCTAACGGTTGTGTTACTGAGAAAATCCTCGAATTTCTCGAATTAATTGAGGAACTTGATCATCAAGAAGGAATTGAAGCTTCAAATGTTATGAAAACGGCGTATTGTGCGGTTGCAGTGGAGTGTACTGTGAAGTTTTTGAATTGTAAAGAGGCGGGAAGTGATAAAGGAAAGTATTTTGAAGCAGTAAGGAGGATATGGAAAAAAAGAATTAATTTAATGGAAAAAATGGAGAATGTAGGCGTTGTATCGGAAGAGTTATGGAATTGGAGAGATGAAATAGAAGCGGCTTTATGGGAAGATAGGTGTTTTGATAATGTGATAAGGAGAAGTAAATGTGTGTTTGCTGTTGATAAGGTTAAGGTTTTTGTTGGGGAAGTTAAAGAGAGAATGGGGTCTCCGTTTCTTGATGTTGTGGCAGAAAAATATCGGACTGATGATACTATGAAGGCGTTTTTTGGAGGGGTGAACGATGACAGAGGTAATGTTGTAACATTACATATGCAAAATAAGTGCTTGAAGATGTTAAATAAGCAGGGTGAATTTGTTATTGAACTCTATGATATGGTCAAATTTCGGATAATAAGTGTGTATGATACTTTATGCAATACCTATGATCTGCTTATTGCTCTACTTAAATGAATGATGATCAAATTCTGGATGTTGGTGTTAAAGGCTGAATTGTTTGCTTTCTATAGTCTGTAAGGACAGCCTTGATAAGAGATAAAAGGAGTACTTTTGACATTTCCTTGTTTTACCTGTATCAATTTATCCTTATTAAGGGGTAAAGATTACTTTTTGACATTTTGTTTGTTGTACTCGTATCGATTTTATGAGTTCTTTGTTTAAATGATTGTTTCTTCTGCTGCAGAAGTGCGCCAAGGAACTGGATTGCCCAGGCAGAAACATGTTGCTTTCAAACGCACCAGACGAGCATCAGCTGGGACGTGTGGAGGTGTCAGGATCAGTGATTCTATCGAGTCGGAACCTGAAGCATCTAGTAGACAGGATGATTTACTGCCTTCACCTGCAATCCAGAAAGCAGATGATACATTGAAGGCATTTGTTGGAGGAGTCAATGAAGAAGGGACTTGCAGGAAAAGGGACAAAGGTAACATTACAAATGCAAAAATGTTTCTGGGGATGTTGAATAAGCAGGGTTATCTTATTAAACTCTATGATATGATCAAATTTGGGATAATAAATTTGTATGAACACTCTCTATATTTACCTATAGTCTGGTTATTGCTTTACCTCAATGAATGATGACCAAATTCTTGATGTTGGTGCAAATAGCTAAATTCCAAAAAAAAAAAAAAAAGAGAGAGAGAGAGAGAGAAGCTAAATTGTGCCTTCCGACTCTGTAGTCTATATGGACACCCTTGATAAGAGATAAAAGAAGTACTTTTGAGATTTCCTTGTTTTACCACCCTTATCACTTTATCCTTATTAAGGGTCAAAGATTACTTTTTTGACATTTTGCTTGTTGGACTTGTATAAATTTATATGAGTTTTATGTTAAGACGATTGTTTTTTCTGCTTGCAGAAGTTTGCCAAGGAAAAGCATTGCCCAGGCAGAAGCATGTTGCTTTCAAACGCACCAGAGGAGCAGTCAGGATCAGTGATTCAATTGAGTCGGAACTTGAGGCATATGGTAGACAGGATGATTTACTGTCTTCACCTTTAATCCAGTTAGCTGAGGAAGCGCTTAAATTAAGTTCTTCAGAGCTGCGTGCTGTGGTGAAGGATCCTCTACCTGATGCGATACGTCTTGCTGACACTTTGTCTTCTGTGGTAAGGGATGATACGGCTCATCAGCCTGCCAAAAATAACAGTGACAAAGCCCCTCATCCAGTTGTTGCCGGTAGCAGAACGGTTCAAACTAGTGAGAAGAATTGTGAGGCGCAGCATAACTGTCATCATAGTGCTGCATCCAGGCCAAACCGAGTGAACCGAAACAGTGCTGCCCATACATCGGAGGTTACTGCACTGAAAAAATTGCTTGCCTCCAACCGTGCTGCCCATACATCTGAGGTATATACATTGAAAAAATTCTTGTCTCCACTCGCTTAAAATAAATGGTCAAATGCTGCTTCTTGGGGTGTATTGATGCACAATTCTCTTCATTACGCTCATGAATGTATATGGGCGATTGTAACTTGAAGTCTTCATGCAAGATTGTCTTGGTTATTAATGCTTTCTTGTAACAAAATGTGCAAAACTTTTTGCCGAGTAACTAAATGATTTTTAAATTTTTTTGTAAAATAGTGAGGTTAGACCAGATATTAGCTCTAGATTTGGTTTCGCCTGAGGAATACTAGAGCATAAACATTAAAAAGCATATTTGTGTTCGGAAAAATTGTCCTAGGCACACAAACTGTATTTGGGAAAATTATCCAAAGAGAGGAAAAGAATTTGCATTTTTATGCTTGCTAATGGAAACAAATGCTGAATTTTATATACAGTGGGACGATTTGTTTGATGAGTTAAATGAAGGATCACTAAGTGGCGTGAATAGGGTTACATTACCTAGCCCGAAGAGGACGAAAATTTCTCCCTTGAAGAAGTATGAATTTAAAAAAATCACCACGAGGAGAAAGCCCACGAAATGGAGTACGTTGGAAGAAGACACTTTGAGAACTGGTGTACAGATGTATGGAGCATCTCTTACTTGTTCTGACTTTAAAAAAGTACCGACACAGAGTTTAGCGCTCTAAATGTTTTCCTTGTTTTGGTAGATATGGTTCCGGAAACTGGACGGTAATCTTAGGTGCTTATCGTGACATATTTGCAGTAAGGACAGCAGTAAGTGCTTTCTGATACTACTATTTATAGACTGGTTGTATATTACTCCTACTTATGAAGTCTAAACAATTTTGTTCAGGTTGACTTGAAGGACAAGTGGAGAAACATGATTTCATAGATATTTATTTTGAAGAAATTTGCTAATGTATGATGAAGGCCTTTTGTTTTCTTAAGCAGAGGTATGGGCTTGTATATTTTTTGTATCATGTAAATGTCACTGTCCCTCTGTATCTTGTTTGATACATAACATTTCAGATGAATGCTGTTGTATATCATGTCTCTCTAGAGAAAGTTGTGAGCATGTTCGTATTTACTCTAGAAATAGTTGCCATTTTTAGGTCAAAACTCTTATTTTTCAGTTTCAGGTGGAAAAAGCTCTCCAAGGATCTGCCAATTAGGGCCCGTTTGGCTTAGCTTAAAAAAACAGCTTATAAGCCCCAACTTATTTTTTTGGGCTTATTTGCCAACCAACACTCAAAAAAGCTGAAAACAGCCTATATACAACAGCTTATTATAAGCTGTTTTCAGCAACTTACAAGCTAAGCCAACCGGGCTCTTAGTCCCTTTTTTCTTTGAATTCTGTGGTCCCAATGACTTGTAAATTCTCATCACAATCAGAAGATATTCATCTTCAACACATTAAAGTGTAAAGCAGCAGTAGCTTGCTACAAGAATAAATATTCCCACATATTCACATTATTAATTTATGCCACATGTTTAACCGACAAAAGTTTTCTTGCATTTATTCGTTAACTGCAGCTTCAATTTCATACTGCATTATTAATGCATATATTAAGCTTCACCTACTGATACTCTCATGCAATGCAAAAGAGTAGGTTGCTACTATTAGAGATGAGTATCGTCTCTCGATTTCTTCTTGGTTACTATATGGAGGTTCCATCGAACCCTAAGAGCATCTCGAGCCAGTCCTACAATGGCGACTTGATTTCAAATAGCTCCTGTTTGCTAATAGTTCTTGCTGCTCTGCTACGTTTGCTGCTATGTGCCCTTGGGCTGAGGACAATCATACGTTGTGTTTTACGACACAATGGAAGATTTCCCTGTGAGTCTTCAGAAGCTGCAGCTGCACGTTTGACATCAAATGGATTGGAAAGGGATGAGTTGAGACAGATACGGGTTTTAGTTTATGAGCCAGGACGAAAGATGATTTCTGTCATGGCGTGTCCAATATGCCTTGGAGAATTTCACCAGGGAGAAAGTTGCCAAGAAGTCATCATGGTTTCCTTGTTAAGTGCATTGACTAATGGTTTTCCTCGCATTCATCCTGTCCAACTTGCAGGCAACTATTTTCATCGTGTCATGGCCGGAGAACCAAGATTTAGGAAGGCTTCGAATTGAACTGAAGAGTAGCCCTTTATACGGGAAGAAAAGCATTTTCTTTTTTGGTTTCCCACCTGGTGTTGGGTAACGGCATTGAGTCCCGATTTATCCAGATTCGCTTTGCATAAGGCCCATTTAAGGGGAAATGCTCCCTACCAGGAGGGCTGTGGTGGGAAGAAAAGTCATTATACTGAATGCTGAATCTAAAAGTTAATGGCAGCACTTTTTTTTTATTGTGTTCTAGCTTGAAATGTTCTTGAACATCAGCTCAACAGTTAGACTAATGTCCAGTTTTTTAAATCACTGGATACAAATTGCAAGCAATATTTACTGCTAGTACCTCTTTGTGATAGGCTTTGCTTGTTTTGGTTTGGCTTCTAAATTGATAAATAGCTGGCTAGAAACACGAAATTTAGTAATCTTATTGGAGTACTTGATATTCAAACTATCCATGACTTAACATGAAGCCTGAAATTACAGGCACAAGCAAAATAAGGCCAACCAACTACTTTGAGGTTTCAAATAATTGTACAGGTATTTTGAAGTACTGAAAGTTATTCGAAACCCCGCTTAACTATCAACTACTACAAGCTCATAAAAGCTCCTTATACACAGTATTTTCACCTATCCTTCTGGGTGTGACACACGACGTGTTTGACTTACTGTTGGGGTAAGAATATTGTTGAATGCAAATCAGTTCGCTTCTATCATTTCTTCTCGCCGTGCACAAAAGTGACATGCTGTTCGATGTTGAGACATAATATTGTAAGTAGTGTATTATCTTTAACAGTTACAGTTTTTAGGTAGTTGATCACATACTTAAATATGGTAGGAGATCCAGTTTAGAGGTGTCGACATAACAAAAAATTCAGTGCATAACTACTAAACTCTTAAGTTCTGTGGTCTTTTTAATTAATTTTTTTTATAAATAATGAAAATACTACGGTCCCACTGACTCCTATTTATCTCGTCATCACAATCAGAAACCACCGTATCAATCTTCTTTCTTATCCTACCTGTCGGCAGCAGGATTCACACAGCCTCGAAAAGAATAAAATATTCCAATATTTCACTTCCAAGTCAATTCGCATTTATCGCGCCAGCTAAAGTAAAACTATTTCAACGCTTTTGAAAGACTTCTACTAACTTATTTTATAAAACAGGACATGCTTACTTGCATTCAATTGTTATCAGCTTTCTATATCATATACTTCTTTTTCTTTAAGCTTCACCGTGTGATATTATTCCACACTATACGTTTCCGAATTTTCTCTCTCTCGAAATGCAAAGCCATGGTTTCTACTATATATAAGAGATGACCGATGAATATGACCAGTTGAATTATGCGACCATCTCATCTAAAATCTCGTAAGCAGTTAGCTAGCGCATAATATTCTTAATTACTTGATGATATTATGTCTCAGCATGATCTGCCTCGTTCAAGCCAAACCAAGGACAAAAACTTGATTTCAATTAGCTATATGCTAATAGTTCTTGCAGCCCTGATACTGCCGCTGCTAATTGCCCTTGTGCTGAGGGAAATCATACGTTGTGTTCTGAGATACAACGGAAGATTTCCCTTCGAGTCTGCAGAAGCTGCAATTGCACGTTTGGCATCAAATGGGTTGGATAAAAGTGAGTTGAGAAAGATTGAAGTGATAGTCTACGAGCCAGGATTGAAGATGGTTTGTGTTACGGAGTGTGTAATATGCCTTGGAGAATTTCAACAAGGAGAAAATTTGAGAATGTTGCCAAGATGTAATCATGGTTTTCATGTTAAGTGTATAGATAAATGGTTCTCATCGCATTCTTCGTGCCCAACTTGCAGACAACTATTGGTCTTAAACCCTATATGTCAAGCTTAAATAAGCGTACAATTTTACACTTTTAAGTTATGATGTAAAGAATTTTTTCCGTGTAAATTTACCTGTTGTGTTGTAATTGTTACCTGCTTTATTTTCAGATTACTAGGTTTATAAATCACAAGCGGTGGTGACCTATAGTTATCTTTTTAGGTGACTTGATATCACAAGGACTAAGGAGTAAATTTTGAGGCTTCTTTAAATATTAGCATATTTGTATATGGCATCAATTGATTATATTGTAGTGACAATACTCTCTTATTTCATACATAATTTGGAGAATGTAATAATCTCAAGAAGAACTTGCCACGCTAGGTATTGAATGTGTGATGTGATTACACTTGCTTATATCAAAGAATTATACTTGTCAAGACATAAAAGTTTGAATATGAACTTCCCAACTTCACTTCAGACATGCATGCCTCACGTTAATTCTGCGACAGCTAAATTTTAAAAACTTCATAAATTTCAGTTGTTCTTTAAATAGGGGTCCTAAAAGCGGCTAGTGTGCAATTCACATATAACAAGCTGATTAAACCACCCTGATGGTTTTCGAGTTTTCAATAAAAATAACTAGCGCGCTTAACTAGCTTAGTAATTGAAATATCCAATTCTGAAAATTTATATGAAATCCATTATTCCATAACGAATATGTGAATCACTTAAAAACAGTGCTGCCAAGAATCAGACATAGACACCAAGAAGATCAGGACAAGTCAAGACCTTCACATCCTGCATATGAGGACTCAAGTAGCAGCTCAAAATGTCAAGCACCAGATAAATAATGCTGCAATCTAAAAAGATGCAAATGATGGCAAACACTTCCTGGAACTTTAGTTGCTTTTCCTTGACAGTACAAATTAGGCCAAAAAAAGAACATTGTCCAGTAGAAAGTACGTATGAGAACCCACAAAAAGTGAAGGAATTGAAGACAAAATAGACTCCTTCAACTGTGAGTATGTATAACACCTCAACAATGAGGTTGTGAACAACACTATATATCTTAACAAAAGGCTCAAATAATCGGAAAAAACAAAAGAAAATATTACCAAGTGAAGATAGGGAATTAATTACCCTTCATCACCTTTACTCTCCGGTTCAGCATCTGCAGTTTTCACAAATCCGTTATCAGTATGGTTTCCTCCATCACTCTCACCGGCAGCTTGTGAGAGCAACGAGTTCCCCAAACTCTCGAGCCCGTTCTGCGTTAGATACTCCAATGGAAGATTGGCCGCATTAACAAGTGACGTGATGCTCATTCCAGCTGTCGCCTCTACTAGCATGTCATCATCCCGGTTCGGATGGCAGTTCAGGTCCAACTGTCCCTTCCCGGCTCCAAACTCCTCCGTTTGATCCCCATTTGAATTCTTTTCGTTCTCGGAGAGATTCATGTGTTCGTTCTCGGAATGATTCATTTGAAGTAACTCTATTCCACTCGCCCCTTCTGTTTCTGATCCATCTTTAGGAGGGACCTGATCCTTTGCCTGTGCCAGCTCAGCTTCTCGTTCTGATTGTTTTTTCTTCTTACGAAGCATGAGAGTTTTAAACCGACGTTTCACAGTCAAACAGACATTGCACTTACACGTGGGCTGGTGCTTGCCTTTTCCACTTGGAGGCTGAATGCAGACAATGCAAGAGCAACCTGGGCGATGCCGAGGATGTTTTGTTGTGGCTCCAACTGAAGACTCTCCTAAGTCACCAATGTTATCTCCTAAAACAGCAAGTGTTGCCAAGGCATCTAGCCCGGAAGGCTCACAATCTTCATTGTTTTCTACTAGTTTTCGCCTCTTAGAATCTGAAATGAGGAGACAATAATAGTGAGTGACTAAACTATATAACAAAGGCGACCTAGACAAGCCTATCTGGAAAACAACTGCTGTAAGAGTAACAGAAGAAACTTACATTCATTTGGTTTATTTGATAGGTAAGCATAATTCATATGTTTCAATTTATAAAGTGTTACATACAAGAAACATAATGCATCTAATATTTTTGATATAATTACAGACACATTCATCATAAAGCCCTTCAAGAACTGGGTGGCAACACAGAAGCTCTCGAACTTGCTAGAATCCCGAAGGAACATCAATGAAACAAGGGCCTAGATTGAAGATTTTCAATTCCAAAACAACAAACTATTATTTAGGTGTAACAAGAGTTTTTGCGTATAAGATATCTTCATTATAGATGGATTTGTAACACATTTATTTGGCAGTTTGAGGGGATTTTTTTTTTGGAGGGGGGGGGGGGGGGGGGGGGGGGGATACGGACTTCCAAATTAAAATATCACAGATTAAAAAAAAAAGAAAAAAAGAAAGCTTTCCCTCCTACCATCAAGCAGATTCCCTAAATTGTAGTGTGTTGAGCCTAAACATCAAGATATAAATGAAAAGTCGACTTGCCAGCATCACGAGAAAAGCTTGTTTAACAGAAATTCCTTTGCATCACTTGCATTTACAAAATACATACATGATACAACTATCTGTTAGGACTTGATGGTTCATCTTGAAACTTGTACATAGAACAACTTTTTCCTTGTGAAAAGTGTCTTTTTAGCAACGTGACTTTTCGAAACTGTTACTCAAAAGCACAATCAAATCTTAATTCTACCAACGACTAAACCCATTCAAATCAAACATCTTCATTCTTGTCCAAGTATATATATTTCCTTACTACTTCAAGATCATATGCTAGAGCATTGCATGTCATTAACAAAGAATCAAAGGCAAAAAAATATAGGAGGGAAGATTTCTGTTAAACAATGAGAAAAGATATCCAATACCCTTGCCAGATCTAAACAGAGCTTCCAGTTCCCTTGGATTAATCTCATCAGGAGCAGCACAAGAGCATCTGTCAAGAAGAAGTTGGCAGCAAAAGGGTAAGAAAATTTCATTCTTCAGAAAGTATCTATTTAATCCCTGGACAAAGGTATATACTCAAACATCCAGATGAGTGTATATAAAGCTAAATAAATGAAATAGCACAATTCAGCGGAAATGCATCTGAAAAAAAATGATGCATTAGTCTAACACCAACAACTATCATTTTGCACAGACTACTCGCTACCAATATAATATTTTTGAGATAATACTAAAATCGGAGGAGCAGAATTACACCCTTATTTATGGTTTACTACCGATAGACCACTATATGGGCAAAAGAGACAATGTTTCTTTTTCTTTTAGTAATGTGATATCTTGAAAAATGAAAAAGA
This sequence comes from Lycium barbarum, assembly GCF_019175385.1. Classification (NCBI taxonomy): domain Eukaryota; kingdom Viridiplantae; phylum Streptophyta; class Magnoliopsida; order Solanales; family Solanaceae; genus Lycium; species Lycium barbarum. The sequence goes on from NC_083337.1 coordinate 168,366,472, forward strand.
TATATAACCAGTCTAGTCTCAAATGTGACTTCAAAGTGGGAGAGGATGAAGCCAGATACAGACCTTCTTGAGTCCCAAATATTGTCCGAACAAGTCCACTTTGCAGGAAGGAGAACATGGACCGGCAATCTACGCCATTTAGAACAGCTGTCACATTGAGCCCATTGCTCCTGATCCCTGTGCAGGGGTACAACAGACATCAGCAATCAGCTTAGGTCATCGGACTCCAATAAAAAAAATAAAAAAATCCAGCAGATTGCAACCAAACAGTGAAATGGCAATCAGTCATTTATGTGTGGCTTTGGTATGACCAAAGGCAAAGGTGAACAACATTGACAAACACAAAACTCTGTCCTGAGCTTTTAAGATTTTGCATCTTCCATGGTGAAATATGGACCAGAAGCGGGGTGAATAAGTAGTTTAAAAGGTATCATGCGACAATTTACACATTGGAAGAAGTTTTTTGAATAGGCTGAGCTACAACATATCAAATTTCTCAAGTCAGTGTAGTTAGTTTTTCCCTTACCCAGAAGATCGGGTAGTAAATATCGTCCTCTTTCCAAAAATTGGTGGTTCCTATAGAGAAGAAAAAAGAGAGCATTAGACTTTCCATTTACTACTGTCTATCATTGACTATGAAAAAAGAATAATGACATAAAATTAAAAGAAGAAAGAAAATTTGGGTAACGCTTTCCACATTTGGGTTGCACTTACTTCATATTCCTCAAATTCACAATCCTCAATCACAACAATGGTAGGCTTTGCAGTCGGAGGTGGCCGTAGCAATTCTTGTGATTCTTCCCAAGTGATTCTAAGTTCCATAGCATCATCAGCATGCATAAGAAGCCTCTTATTTTTGGACCCGATGTTTCTTGCCTTTTTCTTCTCTGACATTTTCACAGAATCATCGCTTGTCCTACCTCCATTCTTTTCATGTTTCGATGACAAAAAAGAATTCGCAATTACGAGAAAGAGAAAATTCAAATGCTGCAAGCATGTGAGTAAACTTGCTTAGCAAAAAGACCTAGAAGGCTAAACACTCACCGGAAAGTTTTCAGTCATGCCAGAAAATGAAGTTTCTGCAGAGCCATTGCCATTGGGAAGGAGAGGCGTTTGAGAATCCTGTTATTTGCATATGAAAAGAGGGAAATAAAATCACTGTAATAACAAGGCAAAAAAAGAAAGCTGACTGTAGCAAACAATGTTTCTGTAGATAACCTGCATGTCAACATTGTTTGTTGCCTTCCGAAACCCCATAACAAGCTTTCCTCCCGGATCTATTCGACTAAATATCACTACAACAATAAACCATAATCACTAGTTCTATCTGAAAATCACATGACTATCAAATACAGAGTCAATGGATGACCGAAATAAAGGAAAGACCGCATCTACAGTCAAATAACTCGCCATTTTTCCAGAGATGGAAAAAGATTTCTCTGATATATCTATCCAATATAGAGACCTCTTATCCATCATTGCCCTTTTTTTGGGGGGGTAGTAAATGGAACCTTGACACATCCAATAATAATGAAGAAAGGATGAAATATCTTTTTTTTTTCTATAAGAAGTAAGCATGAATACTTACCAGTATCACCAGCTTGCAATTGCATATTCTGTATACAAGGGGTAACACCCTCCAAAACATACATCCGGCTGTTGTTATTGGGCCAAAATCTGAATTGAAATGTCCACTCTTTACCCTTTATATCCTGAATCCTTATAGGTAGACCCTCTGATTGGTTAATTGGAGGAAAGTATGCCTGCATAAGAATTGGTATTGATGAAGCAGAAAAGGTGCATTGCGAGCTAAGCATTCGAGACAGGCAAAATATCATATTGTATCTTCACAATTACAAAAGAATCTGAAGAATTAACTCTTACTTCAGCACATGCTTTGGGCAGAACCAGACGGCCTATTCGTCCAGCATCACTGGCACTTAGGACCTTCTCAAACAGTGGTACGATAGTGGACTTTAAGCTGAAATTGCAGTTAAAGTAAACATAACTGGTATCAAAACTTGGGAAGGGAAAGTAAAAGACGCCATATGTAGAGCCTGTTGATCCCATTTTGATAAATAGGGGTGATTAGGAGTGGTAAACGGGTCAGGTCAGATATGGGCGGGTCGAAAACGGGTAAAAAATGGGTTAACTGACAGGAATAATCAGGTGAGAACACAAGCCAAAAGTCAAAATAAGCTTAGGCTCCTAGAAAGCAAGAACTCAAGAAAATTAACAATCAGACAAATGGGTATTGATAATATGGATATCCATATTAGGGGATAATATAGATAATATCCATATAGTTATCCAACCCATGTCTAATTGATCGGATTAGATGGGTTACTTGTTTTTTTAACCATTTTGCCAGCCCTAGGGGTGATATACAACTCAAGGATAACTAATAGTAATCAAAAATAGTAGAATGTTAAGGATACTCTCCAGATAATTTCTGCAACTCCTGGTCTGTAATCCTAGGCCAGTATCGAGGCAATAACTGATTGCGGCCCCCACGGCCTTCAGCAGGCGGCCTCGCAATCCGTGCCTGTGAAGCCATTCCTTTGTTTGATTCAGAACCTGAATTGGGGCTAGCTTTGGGGGGCTTAGGCAATATATGACGTGCCCTCTGCCCCTGTTGAAAGGGAGAATTTTTGCTTTGTTCCCTCCCCTCAACATCTCCACCAGGAAAAGGCTGCTGTCCTGAACTCGAAGTACCCATTGGAGTACTCAAAGAGAAATTTAGAGATGGCTGATTGATTGGTTCATACATATCTTTAACTCCTTGGCTTGGTCTCTCATTATCGGGTTTGCCAAATAGAGAAGCTCCAATGGGCTGCTGATTCAGATTTGAAAAGCATGTATTGACATTACCAATGGGAAGCATTGTCTCTGGTTTAGTGTCATTCTTTTGAGTTTGAAAGAGTTGACCAGGCTCACTGTTCTCCACTGGCTTGCTCAACCGCATAGTCCTTCTTCTGTCGAAATCATTCTCATCCATTTTATTCTCAACACCAAGTGGATGTGCGCTCCTAGATCCCAAGGAGCCATTTGGATGATCATCACCAGGTATCTGCAAAAGCATTTATAAGATGATTAGACTCAAATTACGTCAACTTACCATCAGCTAAATTTGTTAAAGAGACAAGAGCATGTATGTGCACATACACATTCAGAAACACGTAAAAAGAACTCCAATTAGATAAGTGAAGTAAAAGAAAGAGACAGAAAAGAGAAGCTATTCATTTGTCAATATTTTGAACTCTAATTAGATAATAAGTGAAACAAAAGAAAAAGGACAGAAGAGAGAAGCTTTTGTCAATATCTTGAATTTGTTTCTTTCTCTCCTTGATTGGGTTTTGGCTTTCTGGTGGTGGTGGTTTTCTATGTTGCATAGACACAAGATTTATAATTATAATAACGCCAGAAACCAAAATAAATAGCATGCTTGCTCTAAGTGAAAAAACTGCATCAATTTGACCTAACTCTTCTCCCATATTTGAGACAAATACTTTTGACCCTGCATTTTTAGAACTTCCCAAATATATAAAATATTTCTTAGGACATGACCAATAAAGATAAGACTATGCATTCAAATTTACCAAGTAAGCTTGCCAGAAAGAACAAGTATCAAGTATGACAAGTGAATATCTGAATATCAAATGTTAAAGCACGCAAAAGAAATATAAAAAAGAAAAAGAAAAAAAAAGGAATGATGTCGTGTCTGTGTTGCATGGACACGATACAAACAAAAGACTAGCTAATTCTAAGAAATTTAGAAACCATGACACATAGCACGCTTGCTCTAAGTGCAAAAGCTGCCTTAATTTTTTATAAAGATTTTTTTTTTTTTTTTGATAAAGAAAGCTGCCTTAATTTGCAGAATTACTATGTGAAGTTTTCAAATCGACATGGACAAATTTGACAAGTTAATATGTGCATATGAATACTAAACGTCAATAACTTGCAAAAGAATTTATAAAAAAAAAAAAAAAATGATTTATTGATTGATTGGAGAAACAGAAATAAATAAAGTACGTATATACGTCTTATATACAATTATACAAATATCTTGACCCTCGTACCTTTTCTATTTGCAATTTTCTTGACCATTTCCAACAACGAAATCTTTTTTCATCTTTCAAAATTTTAAAGTGTAGACAAACAATTCTAGATTTTCTTTACCATTTCTTTAATGTGATGAACCTTAGAACCTAAGTTGTGCGGACTCTTCACTTTGGATGTCGCAAACGGGTCGGATTCAAAAATACACTACTTTTGCAGAATCCGACACGCACCCGTTGACATTTTTGAAGAGTCCGAGCAACAAAGCTTAAAACCAAGTAACCAACAACAATCACCAATTTAATTTTTTGATCCATTCCAAAAAGTTTGACGTCTTCCCATGAATGAAAATTATTCTTGCTCTAGTAATTTAAATAATCACCAATTTAATTTTTTGATCCATTCCAAAAAGTTTGACGTCTTCCCATGAATGAAAATTATTCTTGCTCTAGTAATTTAAATTAGTAATTCCTATATCCCAATTTTTATTACATCCCCTCCATTTTGGCGCATCCAAGAATATTTCACACCATTGTACTAATAAATATTCTTTTATACAACATTCACAAGTTCTTAGAATTCAAATCTATTCACCGACCAAATTTTTTTTTTTTTTGATAAGTAAAGATTTCCGATCAAATTTATTAGATGTGAAATTTCTCTCTTACTCTAGTTCTTTCAACTATTAGGTCAAGTTGTTTAAACATTACTACTTTTAAAAATATACAAGTCAAATGATATCTTAAACTGCATATCCAACCAAATGGTGTCACCTAAATTGAAAGGAAGGAGTAAAACTAACTCTAATAATTATTATTTCATATCTTAGTAACCACTACTCAAAGTTTACATTCCAAATTATTATTATAAACGCTTCTTTATTAACCATGCTATAATAATCTTAAGCATTTTATCTCAATATCTACACAAGTCAAATATCTACTATATTGTTTGACAAAGTACTTCATTTTACTCACAATGAAAGTTATTGTTTTAACATACTCTAATAACTCTCATGTAGCTTTTCTTTGTTATAATTCCTAAACTAGTCAAATGCGATAAATAAAATAAATAGAGCAAAACATGTGAATGAGGCATAACCCTTTTGCAAAGCTCAAGGACTTCAAGCTCTTTTAGGTTCATCTCCCAAAAAGTGACGCTATGGGTATATTTTGTGTTCACACATCCTCATATTGAGTTATTGCAGTAAAAGGTGTTGGAGAAAACTTCACCGTTTCTCCTTTTTCATAAGTGTGTTGATTTTATTCAAAAAATAAATTTCACTAAGATGTTTATAATACTAAATTTTTAGAGCATAGAGAAGTTGTAAAATCGCTTGATAAAAAAAAATGTTGTAAAATCGCTTGATAAAAAAAAATGTTGTAAAATCGCTTGATAAAAAAAAATGTTGTAAAATCTTCTAAGCCATCTACATTTTCTATTTTAAGCGAAAACTATGAAGTCTGGAAGCATTTAGCTTTCTAAAGAAGACTATTTCCATAAAGTCCATCCTACATATAATACCCCTGCCCTGCAATTAAACAATCAATGTCAGAATTTTTAAGACAAATAGGATTCTACTCCTAGTCTAAAGTTAAAACTTTTATGCTTTTGATTTTTTATTTTTTTTGGAGAACGGTAACTGTATATGCTCAGCATAAAAGGCTATGCTGGTAGCCAAATTTACAAAAAAAGATCCAGTGGGTTAATCTGTCCTTTTCTACTTACAAGGATTCTTTTGCTTTTCTATTGGAACACAAGGCCATTGAAAATGATTCTGAAGCCATGTTGGACTTCATCAACTCATAATACAACCTGTGAATCTATCTACTTTTAGGTTGATACTCTTGGATGTAACCCCGGCAGTTCCTTGATGCTGGTTTAGTTTTTTCACTCAATAATATTACCTTACTTTTCAAAAAAGAGAGAAACGTGCTCCGTATCTCATGTGCCACTTCAACAATGCAATGACAAATGCCTTCCTCCTTTTTCACGTAAAAGCAAAGTTGCATAAAGCAGTGCCAGGATAACTTGATAGGGCTCCGACATTATGTTCATATTTCTCTAAAATGAAGTAGATATATACCTACCAACAACGTTAACGTAAAATAATCCGATGACACACTAAACCCCACTAATAAAGAATATACAAACCTACATGTCAAAGCATGAAACTCCCATGATGCATTTAATGTCTCAGACAAGCCCCAAACTAGCTGTATACGTCATAGACATGTGCCTAAACAAAGTTTCCGCACCAAAAACAAAAATAAATGAAAGAAAAAAAAGAATAAGGATACCTGTATTGGTCTGATGGAATGACCATCCAAATGGCTTGCACAGTTTTTACATGCAACACCTCCATAATCCAAGTACTCATACAAATATTTTGAGGCAATGCACCCACAGTGTATACGCTGCACACCAAATGAAGATAGAATCAAAAACACTAGTTGACCATGCAATAATCTAGTACATGATTCAGTGACCTACCTTTCTACACGTTCTGCATTCCCTCCAACCAGATTCATCCAGGTGGAAAGTTTCACAGAAAACTAAATTCTCAAAAGCAGATCTGCAGACAAAATTGAGGCGACATCACAAAAACTTTGGTTTACTGATTGCATAATTAACTAACAAATAGCTAGGCTGGAACACCAAAAAAGTTACAAGTCAACTATATGTCAAGACTCAAGACTGATGAAAATGCTCTTACTTTGTGATGCTTGTATAAAGAAGAGTGAATGAAAGAAATTAACAATAAAAAAAATACAGAGTTCAAAGCAACAACAATGTCATACTAGGTAAATCTAAGAAGTTGAATTCCCAACTATAAGAACGTATACATTTTTGTATTTGATAAGGTAACGTAACAATTATAAGAACTTCCACTTCTGATACATTAACAACGAAACAGTTGATAAATATGCTGACATACTATTTGTCATGGAAAGACCAACAAGAACAACAAAGCAAGTACTATTGCCTCAAACTCAAAGTTATTTGTGCAAGTTATTATCTTGGAACCTAATGCATTCAACTATAGAAGGGATAGATAACATGTAAATATAACAGCCCAAAACTAAAAAGAGCTCATCTTTATTAACAGTGACCACTAAATCATCATGCAAAACTCCGTTTTCTTTAGTTAAAAGCTTGAAAATGAGAAACTGAAAACAAAAGGGCACCATAGGGTCCTTTGAATTCTCACCTTCCTTCTCCTTCCTAAAAAAAGGCTTCATTTTTACAAATAAACATCGAAAATAAAACTATTACGCGTAATATGTAATCACAGAACTAAGAAAAGGTAGAGAACACTCACTCTTGAAGCACAAATTGCAGAGTAACAAAAATTAAAAAATGTCAATAAATTTGGTACTATTTGACTAAAAATCCTAAATTTAGGAACAATTCCATAATGCAACAAACAAGAATTTTTGCCCCCTCTATTTCAGGGATCCAAAAACCCCATATCCCCAAACTACCCTTTACATCAGAAAATCAAGTCAAATACATAGAAATAATTACAATTAGGACAATAGAAATTAATTACCCGCAATTGTAGCAAAGCTTAGCAAATCCACCTGATTTGAAACCCCAACCTTTTTTCCATTCAGACGACGTCGTTGCAGCACGACAAAGTTCATTCATGCAAATCATTGACCCCATTTTGAATCCCTCAAAAATCAAACCTTTAACAACAAATCTTAACAATCAACAAAAACCCTAAAAAAAACAATCAAGAAACCATTAACCCCAGATCAAAATAAACCCCAAAAATCACAACAAAAAAATAAAAATACACAACTTACCTTACTCAATATCAAATGTGGGGTTTACCCAAAATGAAACATAAACCTTAGCATGAACACTATATTGTAAAATCTTGAACTAAATCTTTAGTATAAAAAGTGGGTCAAACACTGTAAAATTAACGGTGATGGTCGGTGGTTGGTCGGTTATAAGATAAATAGAACATATAAAGATACAATTACAAAGTACAGATTTACATATATATTATAGAGAGAGAGAGAGAGGAAAGTATTATAGAGATTTTAGAGAGAGAAAGTTGAATATAGTGCATGCAGAGAAGAAAGCAAAAATGGATGCACAAAATGCATGCACGACACTTGAAGACACGGTAAGGTCATCGTCTATACTTAACTTAATTTCCTTTTTTCATTACATTTAATCCACAAATTAATTCTTGTTTTTATTTATTTATTTATTTTTTTGTCTATTTTTTCGGACAGTGATACGATGAACCTATGCTTTCGTGGATTCCCATGTCTACTTCGGTATTTATGACGTCAAAAAGTATTTCAAATGTGTAGAGTCAATGGTAAGTGAAGTTTTACTGTACAACACATTGACTAAAAGTTATCGTAGTCGGGTAAATTTCAACACGACTGAATCTAGGCAAAAAGGAAAAGAAATAATATAGGCTATAGATTATGGTGATGATTTCATATTCATACTTACAATTTGAACACAAAGAAATTGACTTTACAAAGATTTCATGCGTTATTCCTCACAAATGTCATTGTGTTGGTGTTTACTTTGAAAAATGATCCTATAAATAAGCGAGACTTGGTACTATAATCTATTACGAATGTTACTTAAGTAATAATGACCCTTTTAATAGGAGAACAGAAAAAATTAGCCAAAAAGTCTATAAATAAAATACATTATATCTCTGTAGGATTTTTTTCAATTCAAAATGCAAGTGGACATAAGAGATCACCTTTTTTTATATTTATAGATAATGGCGTAGCATATCAGTTTTTTACTACTCCAATTTTATTTCATATATGAGCATAAAGTTTAATATAGAAAAAAATACTCTTTTCATTTCATTTTATATGAAGTCGTTTCACTAAGCACTAATTTTATGAAGAAATTTAATTAAGAAAAACTTTTGAAATTTGTATTCTTAAATATGTGAAGTCATTTTGATGGCTATAAAATTATGCATATAAGTAAAGGTAAAATAAAGTTTAAAATTAAATTATTTTTCAAATATAAAAAGTATACATCATTCACTTTTGAACGAATTTAACGGAAAATAATGTCACATAAAAATTGAATAGGTGGTGTATATTGACACAACAATTTTTGCTTAAATATTTTTTGTCCCATCTGTACTAAGGCACAGACTTTAATCACGCCACATGCATTTGGGTCAAAATGAAGCTGATTACAAATGACCTCGGTAATTACGAAGTCATTCCAAAAACATTAGGCAAAGACAAGGAGTCTAGTTGACTACAAATGATGAGCATGTTGAGTATCACCATACATGCACCCCGGTAATAATCCGATAATAAAAATAAAACAAATTAATTAACGTAATTTGGGTGGTTAGTATTATTGCTAAAATTATCGTTAGGGGTATGATTTTGTTTTTGAATTTGTCATAGCCCATGGGACATAACATATAGTAGTATAATAAGTTTGTTTTAGGCTTAATGCATGTGCGGCCCCTAAACTTGCCCTTTATTTTATTTTGACACCTCAACTAAGTGTTGTTCCTATTGAATCCCTGAACTTGGCCTCAAGTGTGTCTATCAGACAAAATTCAACTTACATAATATATATGGTGAGTTTCATTTATTTTTTTAAGTCTTGCGTATGAATGTCAATTACATCCTATGTGGAAAATTCAACCAATTAAAATACACCATCCATTTTAATTAGGCAAAAGTCATAGATAGCCCCCTAAACTTTGCCACATTTTCCTCTAGGGTACCTAAACCGAGGGTTGTACCTATTGGGTACCTAAACCAGTCCGAATTTGTACCATTTAGACACCTTTTTTACAATCAGCAAAAAATATAAAATGTGTGTATTACACTCGCGATGACGTGGCAAAATGACCAATTAAATGATGACATGTGGCAGATTAGTCCAAAAAATTATTAAAAAAGGAATTGAGTTTTAAAAAAAAACAAAAAAAACTTAAACCATAATCCTAAGCTAACCAGCCGCCACCCACCCAAACCCTTCCCCTGCTATCCCATCGAACCCACCCCACCAAACCCCTCCCTCTCCCTTTACCATCAGAATCCCTAGCCATAGCAATCCCACCGTAGGAACCAACCACTTTACCTTCCTCATTCCATTTCTCAATTGTAACCTTCCTCTCCATTCCATTTTTTATTGGTACGAGGAAGAAGACTGAGATTTTTGCCGGAAAAAATTAAAGAGTTCCTACCAATTCGCCGGAAAAGATGGAGTCACGCCATAATTTTTTTGATTCCCATATCTGATTTTCTTTTATGTTGAGGATTGAACCTCGCCGGAAAAAATGAAATTTCATCGGGAAAAATTATAGTACCCAAATCTAATGTTTCTTTTACTTGGAGAGAAAACAAGGGAAATGGATTGAGTTTAGAAGTATAATTGGAGAGAGAAGAGGAAAATAATGGAGGGAGAGAGGTCTCCCTCATGGCTTTGAAAATTATCAAAGAGGCAGTGATGATGATTTTTTTTCTATTTTCTGGGCAAACTAATTCGGGCATGGAGATTACCTGACCCGTATCCTGGCATGCCGACCCGGTATGGCCTGTGATTGAGAAGTTTCTCTCACAAATTATTTTTATAGAAAGAATCAAAAGAAACAAGAAACAAAAAAAAAATTGAAGAAGAGAAGCAGTGGTGGAGAAGACGAAGAGGGGTGAGGGGAGGTCACTGACGGGCTGGCTGTTGTCCAGTTCTTAGGTCTTTTTTTTTTTTAATTTAAGTTATATTTTAAAAGAGGTAAGCTTTCAACCAAAAAAAAAATAGTATTGAAGAGTACTTCACGCGTCCGAGGAGAGTGCATTTCACTTTTTTTGCCACATCAGCAAAAAGTATTTATGTGGTACAAATTCGGACTGGTTTAGGTACCCAATAGGTACAACCCTCGGTTTAGGTACCCCAGAGGAAAATATGGCAAAGTTTAGGGGGCTATCTATGACTTTTGCCTTTTAATTATACACCTGATGTGTGTATCTGAAGCCTATTCATGTGAGCACTTTCAATTTTCTTATGTGATCTGAAGCTCTAATATATCAAGTGAAGATTCTAGCATCCGATCTGTGAATCTTCTTGTGATGGAGAAATGATAGCAGGCTAAATAATCTTGCAGATCTAATTTGTTACACCTCGGAAAATCTTCCGTTGGTACGCAAGTGAATGACCTGGTGATGAGTACGAGTGTATGATGTTTCCATGAGTAAGAAACGACATTTGATGACCCTTAAGTAAGATTTCAAAGGAAATTGCAATAAGAGATAGGTTATGCTCCACAATGACTAATTATAGGTTTTGGAAATGTGAAAGTTGCAAGTTTGCATTCTGGCCAGTTGGTCGTAAAATGAAATACGGACCGTAAAGTGGTATACGGTCCGTAAACTGCCATGTCATATTTTGGCTTCCAAAACTTCAACTTTCTGCCAAATGATCAAATGGTTAAATACGACCTGAAATACGGACCGTAAAGTGGTTTACGGCCCGTAAACTGTGTCCGCAAATCACCATGTCTCAGCCTGAGTTTCTGGTTCGGTTATGATTAAATACGACTACGAAGGACGGTCCGTAAACTGGAATACGGACCGTAAACCAAGTTTACGACCACTGTGCACTTCAAATCAGATTTTTAAGTCATTAAATAAGGGGACCAAGGCTTATTTCATTTCACTTCTACATCACACCCCTTCTCTCTAGAACATCTCTCTACATATATTCCACAAGAATTCAAGGATATTTGGTGATCAACAACATAAATCAAGGGAATCAAGTGTAAGAAAACCATCAAGATCATCCAAGGTCAAGAAATCCAAATGGAGATAAACTAGGGTTTTGCTCAAAGTGGAGTATTATCAACTAAAGCTTGTTCCTACAACATTTAAGGTAAGATTCATGATATTTCTATATTGTTTAAGGTAGTTAAGAGTTGAAATATTTGGATTGTAGAAGAGTATAGAAAAATGAGTCATGAATATGGAATAGTGTCATTTTGAGAAATAGTATGAATTGAGCTATGGGTCTTGATGTATTGTGATGTAAATACGGTATAAATGATGTTGAGAGCATGAGATGAACAATGTATGTAAATGGACGTCGTGTGTGTTAGGACCATGGTTATGGATGAATTGAATGTAAGTCTAGAAATATGGATAATGTGAATGAGTAATGGCTATTGTTATGGCATCATGAATTTATTATTGACGTTTGGGAGTTGAGATACGTTATGGGGGAGATGCTGTCCGATTTTCTCTAGCTTTAGTCATATATGCTAGATATCGATTCTAATGATAGTACGACTTCAATGAAGGTAGAAACGCTAGCATTGGAGGAGAACGCGCAAGTGTAGAATAGTGCAACGGAAAGGTATGTAAGGCTAACCCTTCTTTCATAAGGCATGGTTCTTTGGCCAAACATCTAAATCTTCTGTAAGAGTATGATATCCTTCAATTGATTTGATCTTCCGAGCTAGCAAGCTTACGATTCTTGATACGCTACAATTGTACCAATGTCCTCGTATAACGAGTAAGCCTAATAAGATGAATGTGACGAATGACGATGATAGTGATAATGATATCGATGACGATAATGATGAAGATGATGATAATGGCATTGATAATAATGAATTTTATGAGTTATTATGTATATGTATCTATGAGTGACTATTATATAACCCCGAGCTTATGAGGCTGGGTATGATATGTAAATAAGTATGTATACGATTACGAAACGCGCGCACACCTCTGCAGAGGGTACGGATAACCCTGACGCCTTGGTAGAGCCAGGTAGATGTAACCCTGAAGTCTTGGTAGGGCCAGGTACGAGTAACCTTGAGCCTTGGTTGGCCAAGTATGTATGAAACACCAATCCTGTATGGTCGGGTATGCTATGTAAATAATGATGTATATGATATGATTATGTATATGATATGAATACGAATATGATACGATATGAATGTGAATAAAGGTGTATATACGAATACGAGCACGAATATGGTACAGATGCGAGTGTGGATACGGATATGGATGTATGTACATAAATACGTATTAGAGATGGTAAGATCCTATGTAAGGCAAGTAAGTGCCGATGATGATGACGTTACTATCTCCTACCTCATGTTGTTTCTTATGTTGCACATTATGCTTTCCTATTGATGTTGATCATGCTTTACATACTCAGTACATTCTTCGTACTGACGTCCTTTTGTTTGTGGACGCTGCGTCATGCCCGCAGGTGCACAGGGAGACAAACTTGACCCGTAGCCGCTTTCTCAGAGATTTCATAGCAGAGCTCCATTTCATTTGGAGCCATAGCTTTTGGGTACTTATTATTTTGTGTATATAATTATGGGCATAGCGGGGTCCTGTCCCGCTTATGTGATATATTATATTCTTCTTAGAGGCTCGTAGACATGTGTATATGGTTAGATGTGTCTGCCTTGTCGGCCTATATTTTGTGTATCATTTTGATAGCCTTGTCGGCTCACGTACATTGATGTGGCATAAATGCCAATGATGATCTAAAGATGTTGTCGTCCAATGGGACTAGCGTGATTGATGAAAAGAAATGTATGTTTTACTATGTGGCTCACTGATACGCTCAAATTACACCTATTAATGGTATAACGCGGACGTTGTCAAATATAGTAACCAACAAGGTTGGGGTCGAATCCCACAGAGAACAATATGTAGGCGATTTAAGCAGATTAGGAATTATCAGTAACAATAGCTAGACCGAACGCATCAATGGTGGTTTTTGATAAGGTTTTGATAAAATACGGAAATATAAATTCTACTCTAGAAAGCAAATAAATTGATCAATGGCAACAAGAATGGAATAAAGGAAACTACTTCTCAAGTAACGATCCAATATATTTCATGAATTATAAATAATAGCAAGTTTATGTTATTTAGCCTCGGATAATGACTCTAAATTAACTTCTCCCGAAGATTAACTAAACTACCCAATTGAAGATCCCTCAAGCAATTAGGAGCATTAAAAACACCCGAATATGACTACAAGTGGTATCGCCTATTCCTAGGTCAATTTCCATTAGATGAGGGTTAACGCCCCAAATTCCTGTTAATTATTCTATCACAATCCCGTTTTTCCTCTTCCGAGTTTCAAACAAAATAAATGGGTGAGTCCTAGGGTTAGCTACTCCCTTGAGAAACGTTGAAGAACAAGAATAATTAAAATAACAAGAACTTACTTGAATATAAATAATGTCGATGAATAAATAAGCACAACAAGAGTATCAATCTTAATTGTCACCAAGAAATTTCCATAAGCAAGGATTAAATAAAAGAAAGAATATTTACGTAGGAACCCTAGCCTCCAAACTTGTGTTTTATGCCAAAGATAATTTTACAATGCTCTCAGTTGGCTTTTTAAAACAACTGGAATAGCAAAAATCGTCAAAATCCAATTTCTGTTCGGACTGGGCCGAAAATCCTTCAACGCGAACGCGCCACCTGGATGCGCGAACGCGCCAAGATGACGTCAGCTTCATTCTGTTACTTTAGCGCGAACGCGTAGAGCCACTCCCGCACGTGGGCGCGAACGCGTGGGTTACCTGCGCGAACGCGCAGAGTAATTTTCCACCAAAATTTCCAGAACCTCCAGTTGCGTTCAGTGATCAACTCTTTTTCCTCTTTTTCGCTTGTTTTTCCACACTTAGGCTCTAGGAACCTCGTATTACCTGAAACATAATAAAAACCATGTAAAATCACATAGACTTGCTTAAAAACAAGTAAAACTTATAGCCGAAAAGCATCGATTGTAGCATAAAATCACGCCACATCACTCACCTAGATGTTATGAGAAGGTATGTCGAGGGGTGCCCGGGTGGGATAGCACCGGGTGGGATAACACCGGGTGCTCGTCACGGTTCACCTTGTCGGGTCGTGACATAATTCCTCCATATGTATGTGCAGTCTTTTTGGGTATAATTAAAATCGGTGGGGTGTTTTAATTGGTTGAAATTTCCACGTAGGGTGCGATTGGAATTCACGAGCAAGGCTAAAAGAAATTGAAACTCACCATATGTATTATGTAAGTCGGAT
The DNA here is from genome assembly GCF_019175385.1 of Lycium barbarum. Classification (NCBI taxonomy): domain Eukaryota; kingdom Viridiplantae; phylum Streptophyta; class Magnoliopsida; order Solanales; family Solanaceae; genus Lycium; species Lycium barbarum. Next base: position 168,381,606 of record NC_083337.1, read on the forward strand.
TGTGTTTGATAGACACACTTGAGGTCAAGTTCAGGAATTCAATAGGAACAACTCTTAGTTGAGGTGTCATAATGGAAAAAAAGACAAGTTTAGGAGGCCGCATATGCATTAAGCCTTTATTTTAACACCTAAATGTGTGAGCATGAAATTTAAATGTCAACCTTTGCGAGAGTTCAATTTAATAGTAACTTGAATTCGTTTTCAATTAGCGTTAGTTCCCCCCCCCCCCCCCCCCCCCCCCCTTTTCCGTTTTGATACGAGATTGTTCTTAGCAATATCATAACTTTAGTTTATATTCTAGGAGTAGTATTTTAGACATAATTGTATGAGTTAAACATAGGGAAAAATATTGAAATATTGCGAAGAATCTTTAGTCAGTCAATTGTTAGTTTGTTGTAGATATCATGCTAATTGCGTTAGCTTTATTGTTATAAACTAACAAGGACGTACGTCTGACTTAATCAAGAGAGCGAAACCGATTATACCTAAGGACAATTATTTTAGGAAATGATAAGCATGCTGGTTTTATTATAGTTTTTGACTTGATCCTATTATGTATTATTGAGCCATCGTATCCTTGTATTGGAATTTTATCATTTCCCAACATATACAACCTCTATTATACCAACGAGTGAGGTTTGCTCTAGTGGATAATTCATAACCGGTAGGTTAGAGATTTGAGTCACGTGAAATTAAGATTGAGATAGTACTATCGATATCAATTCTTTTTATTTGTTTGTCTATAACTATCGTGTTTCAGTGACTCTTCTTCTTTTACATATCTTTCCGAGTATTAAAATGATAGATTTTTTATTTTTCAATGAGTTGATCCACCCCGATTCGATCAATAATGGAATTCTTGACTAGAAAACATTATGTAACATGGACGCTCAACCCATACTTGGTTGGTCCCACCTAACTAATGATGAGATTTTCGATTGATTTGATCGAACGTCAAAAGTGTTTCTCGCCGTTCAGAACAGTGGAGCTTTCGAACAAGATCTTCTCACTTCACCTGTTTGAGCTCTCGCTCGAATTAAAACCTTTATGTGTTCAAAGGCTCGGCTCAGTCCAATAGCGAACTTATCATTTGATGCAGAACCGATGCGAGAGGGAGAAGCGGGAAGTGATAGCGCCCTTTCATATAAATACTGTATCTTTTTCTTTGAATTTAGGGGTTAGGGAGGGCGTTGGGTGAAAGTTAGGTGACATAGTTTGTAAAGTTAAAAACAGTAGGTGGGCATTGTTTCCAGTTTTGATACTCCATAGCATTTACTACAACGGTTGGTTTATCATGGTACGCACGATACCACTGACCAAATTCAGAACTATTATTCAGGAGAAGACACATCACCCATTTGCGGCATAATATTGCCGCTATGACATTGTTCCTGCACCAACATGTATTCATGTCTACCTTCCATAGGTTCTCTAAAATGGTAAAAATTAGGATGGTAAAATTAGCTTATAAAAAATGGTTTGCTCAATTTTCTAAGTATGGACGGGCTAATAATTCGCCTATTATTAACCTAGTATGGACGGGCTAATAATTCGCCTATTATTAACCTAACGTAATTTGATCCATCTAATTAAGCTCATCTAAAGGTTGAGATGATTTGAACGAAATATATGTGTAGCCCAAATTGACCCATAAACAATTTTTTCAAAATAATTTTATTTTATTTTATATGCTAGATATAGCTGTTAAAAAAGGGAAAAGGGTTTTATTTGGCTACTAAAACAAATGTATAATAAAAGAAAAACAAGAAACAAAGATGTTGGAAAGAGTTGGATGGGTTGTGTTATAACCCATTTGTTATAGCCCATCTTGACCGATCAGTACAAGTAAAATCTGAGCGGGTTAATGACCTGAACATTTATTAAATCAGTTTATTTTGACCCATTCAAATTCAGCTCAACTTGTTCATTTGACACCCCTAATAAAAAACATACATTCTCCAGTAAATCCGCACCCGAGGCATATTAAAATAATTTAATTAAGTAAATAAAATTATTCTCTTTCTAACTGCTTTAAGTTCTTTTAGATGAAATTATCTCACATGCACTACAATATAGAGAGGTTAAACACTTACCATGTTCTTCTGGACAAATATGTAATATATATGTCTGTATACCACAAATGATGTTCATCCTCCCTTGTCTATTTTACTTGTAGACTTGTAAAAAAGGGCAAGGGAATAAATTTATTTGGTCCCATTCCTAGCTTATTGCCAAAGGACATGACTAGTGATTACTATTACCCATAGGAAATTCAATGTGCTTGTTTTTAAGTAAAATCCAAGATTGCGGCTAAAAAACCTACTCTTTTCCCACGTATGAATTATTTGTTTTTTCCCCCCCTTGCATGGGTATGGTTTATTGGTTACACATTGGGCGAAATAATAGCTCTGTGGAAAAAGACAATAGTATAGCCTGCCAAAGTCATTCATGTGCATTGCACAATTCCTAAGACAACTTTATAATTCATAATACTGCTTTAATTCATATTGCTCTGTAATATAATTTACTTATCCGATACCGGCCAACCCATTGAGAAATATTCTCCAACGGGAGTAGGTTAGGACAACTTGAACATGTTTTTTGTGCACATATATACAATCATCTGTGACAAATAAAGCTTTTTTTTTTTTTTGCATTGCTGGCAAAGGCCAGAAAACTAGTTTTACCCTAATCAGGTAGATCAGCAGGTACGTACTAGGAGAAACTTCCAGGTAAATAGCAAAAAGAAAAAGAAAGAAGGAATTCATCGATAACTTCTTCAAACTTGTCAGTAAATTTCATATTAGACACTAGAATTACAACTTATTTCAATTGAGCACATGAATACATAGAGTGTTCATATTAAACATTTCTGACTCAAAATTTTGGAAAAACTTTTGTGTGTATTCTCAAACGCATATATTATTACTTAGATAAGTTAACCACATAAATTTAATTTTGTCACCTCCTTTAATTATACACATTAGCCTCAATTGGAATAAGCCAGAGATTTTACGGCTTATTAAAGCTACTACGTATGTGTACCAGTGTTTAATTAGAACATATTGTAGTTCGAGTATCTAAATGAAAATTAGTTACAGATTAAGAGAAGTTGTGAATATATTTTGCAAAAAAAAAAAAAAAAAAACTGACGGACATTCTCATATATTAGGAATTACTAATATGTTTCATTGATCGCAAGTAAAATGTTTACGACAGGTATCGTTGGCCAGCTAAGACCTATGACAGTTGTTTTGGAATAAGTCGTTGATAAATAATTGGTACTTCGATTATATATTAGATTGAACATTAAAAAAATGTGAATACTAAATTGCAATCTTATATCAGGAATATTACATTCAAACTCCCTACATTATCAATATTTCAACATCATTGATCTAATTATCATACTAGCGTGCAATATATTAACACTACATAAAACTGTGGAAGTATAGAAAAGTATGCAAGTAACAAATACTTATAATTTCAAATTTCGAGGTGAAAGAATAGTAAAATTGCACAGAAAGTTGAAAAATAAAATAGGCTGGCACTGAAGAGGGGTCATTTGCACTATTTTGTGTTGGTTTTTAATTTTCGCTACTCAAAACAAATAACATTTTCTTGGGGCATAAATTTCTATTTTCACATTATAATATCCCACAAGCTACCCCGCTCCCTTAAAAAACTCATGCCCCGCTAGCAATAAGTTTGATTGCTAAGGAGAAAATCAAAGACGAACACATTTGAAGGAGAAAAATTAAAGACTAGCCTATTTAAAGGGATAACTGTGCAAAGCGGCCCAGAAGAGAAGATCCAAGAACGGGCTGTAGAGAGTGGGTTTGCTCATGGGCTGATAAAAGATTAGCCCATACAATGCCAGTTTTCCAGCCCATGAACGTATCAATTTTTTTCCAAACTACTCGGGCGGTGCTCAGTCCTTATACTTGAACTAGCCGAATCTAGGGCACACTAGATATCGAAGCCCGTGCCAGCACGGCCCAACATATTTTTTTAAAAAAATAAAAAAATCTCTATGCAATTATAAGAATCTTTCAACGTATTTTATGATTTTTTAAAAGTTATGTATAAAAAATTAGAAATTTTGAGAGCAGAGATTCAACAATTTGTGTTATAGCGTATTTATTTGTTTCGTAACCTTATTCTTATTATTTTCGAAAGAAATATGTTAATAATCATTTTTTGAACTGCTAATCAAATCTTAACTAACATTTCAAAATTAATTAAACTTTAATTACTTTTTTTAAATCCGAAAACATCATCTGAAGATCATACTCCTAAAACGTGAAAATCTTTAAACTTACAAAACTGCAACTATTGGAAGCTAGTTCAAGTGAATTTAACGTAATACGTAATTATCTGGATTGGTTGACTGCCTTGCCATGGGGTAGTTACAGTGATGAAAACTTTGATGTACTACGGGCAGAAAAAGTTCTTGACGAAGACCATTATGGGTTAACCGATGTTAAGGAAAGGATCTTGGAATTTATAGCTGTGGGAAAACTCAAAGGAACCTCGCAAGGGAAAAATCATATGCCTCTCTGGCCCTCCTGGAGTGGGCAAAACCAGTATAGGTCGTTCAATTGCACGTGCATTGAACCGCAAGTTCTACCGATTTTCTGTTGGAGGGTTGTCTGATGTTGCTGAAATAAAGGGACATTGACGAACTTATATTGGTGCCATGCCGGGGAAGATGGTACAACGTTTAAGAAGTGTGGGAACAGATAATCCTCTTGTTTTGATAGATGAAATTGATAAGCTGGGAAGGGGACGTGCTGGTGATCCAACAAGTGCTATGTTGGAGCTTCTTGATCCAGAACAGACTACAAATTTCTTGGATCATTATCTTGATGTCCCTATTGATTTATCAAAGGTTTTGTTTGTCTGCACAGCCAATGTCGTTGAAATGATACCTGGTCCTCTTTTGGATAGAATGGAGGTAATTACAATCGCTGGTTACATTACTGATGAGAAAATGCACATAGCCAGGGATTATTTGGAAAAGAGTACTCGTGAAACATGTGGATCAAGCCTGAACAGGTTGAAGTGACTAATGCAGCTCTTCTTGCTTTAATAGAAAATTACTGCAGAGAAGCCGGTGTTCGCAATCTGCAGAAGCAGATTGAAAAGACTTATCGCAAGATAGCTCTAAAGCTTGTTAGGAAAGATGGAGAGATTAAGCCTCAGAATGCGGTGGTAGATGAGGTAAAAGCAGAATCTGTCTATCTATCAGACGAAATCATGTCTAAGGAAGAAACTCAAGCTGGAGCTGAGTAGGCAGAGGGTAGCAATGATAACAAGTCCTCTGAAAATGTTACTGAAACTGAAGCACCAGTGAATCAAATGCATATGTCCACCGATGAACATATTCATTTGCAGGATACTCAGGAAACTGAGAAAGCTATAGAAAGTGAAGCAAGTAAAACAATAGATAAATTGGTCGTGGACTCACCAAACCTAGTTGATTATGTAGGCTAGCTGGTTTTCCATGCTGAGCGCATATACTATCAGACCCCAGTTGGAGTTGTTATGGGTCTTGCTTGGACTTCAATGGGTGGCTCAACACTCTATATAGAAACATCTCTGGTGAATCAAGGAGAAGGAAAAGGGGCTCTCAATGTAACAGGACAACTAGGCGACGTTATGAAAGAAAGTGCCCAAATTGACCATACAGTTGCCAGGATCATTTTGCAGGAGAAGGAGCCTGATAACCAGTTCTTTGCAAATAGTAAGCTTCATCTTCATGTTCCAGCAGGTGCTACCCCTAAGGATGGCCCTAGTGCTGGTTGTACTATGATAACGTCCTAGTTGTCTCTTGCCATGAAAAAACCTGTTAAAAAGGACCTGGCAATGACTGGGGAAGTCACGCTAACTGGAAAGATTCTTCCTATTGGTGGGGTCAAAAAGAAAGCCATAGCAGCACGGCGAAGTGGTGTGAAAACTATAATATTTCCTTCAGCTAATCAAAAAGATTTTGACGAGCTTGCTCCTAATGTCAAGGAAGGCCTTGATGTACACTTTGTGGATGACTACAAGCAAATATTTGTTTTGACTTTTTGACAGCCAGAATACATACTATTTAAGTTATTTTCCACGACAAATTGTCCTGCTATAGGTTGAGTTCGCCAGCTCATTCATTCCGGTCCTTATGCCCAGAATTTGTTATTAGTTTCTTTATCATAATGTTTTGTTAATACTTGGAGTAGCTTGTACTGATTTATCTGTTCGGAAGTGGAGATCATACACCAGTTGGGATTGTTTTGAAGGTCTAAAATTTGAAAGTCTACCAAATGCTTTTGAATGAGTAAATGACGTAGAATTGATTGTTGATTAATAATCTAAGTAACTAAGGCAGGTTACCTGTTACAACAGGTTAAAATATATTTTGTAGTGTAAAAATTCTTTCCTTTAGATATGTGTGTTTGTGTATAGATGTAGTATATAATATACGGAAAAGGCTTAAATATGCCATCGAACTATCAGAAATGGTTCATTTATGCCACTCGTTAATAGTTTGGTTCAGTTATGTCATCGAACTATCAGAAATGGCTCATCCATGCCATTTTTCTATTAAGTCGGTTTTACAATTCCAGTTATGACACTTTGTCACCAATTAGAGGTCCACGTCATTTAATTGAACCAACACAAATTAAATCCTAAATTAAACTAAAACCCGACCCACAAATTTATGCTGATTTAAATAAACGGCATGGAACTCTAATTGGAGGCCAAGTGTCATATCTGATATTTTAAAACGCGCGTTAATGAAAAATGGCATGGATGAGCCATTTCTGATAGTTCGATGACATAACTGGGCCAAACTATTGACGAGTGGCATAAATGAGCCATTTCTGATAGTTCAATGACATATCTGAGCCTTTTCCGTATAATATATTATGTAGGACAGATAATAGTATGTATAATTTTGCCAGCGAGATGAGTGGAAAGCCTGACAGGCCAGAGGGTGGGCTTTAGATAGAAAGAAGTTGGTTCCCGGACAAGGTTATATATTGAATGATTAGACCAAATAAAAGATTTTTTTTATTTTTTTCTATAGCATGCTTAAATTTTATTGAATTTTTAAATTTTAACTGAAATAAGAAACTTTTTCTGACGAATGGTCTTCTTCAACATCTAAAGATTTTACTTTCCCTGATAGTGCTTATGATTTTTAGTATAGTTTGACTTTGTTGTATCTTGAAGAAACTTGTAACTTCCCCTAAATAATGAACGGACAATATTTCTTTAATAACAACTATTATTTTCACGTTTCAAAGCTTTCTTTAATTTCACTTATGTCTTTCTACTCTACCATGTTTAGGTACTTTAAAATCAATTTTGTAACTGGTGCAAGTATATATGTAGCAGCCCGGAAAAAAGTACTGATGAGATCAGAAGAGAGAGAAGAAGCAAAGAATGAATTCATAAAATGCCTGAGACAATGGAAGGAGAACTTGAAGAAAAATCTTTGGTTGTGAAAACTAGGATTTATGGGCGTGGCACTTGTCCCCTTCTGGACTTGGTTTGATTCTTAAGAGAAATATGAAACTAGTGATTTATTAATTGTCGTGACTTATAAGTTAGTAGTTTCTTAGTTTCAGTTGATGTGACAGTATTGTCATGTGACTACTTATATTAGTAGTATTTTCTCAGTTTCAGCTCTATCCCCGAAGCTTCAAGGTGATGTTGGGCATATTTTTTATGTGCCCAACTATGCTTATTTGTGTAATTTTATGTTTGTAGAAAGCTTATGCCAAAGTTTAAGGCCATGTGGTCACAGTAAGTTAGCATTTCGTCAGTTTCAGTGTATGTGACGTTATTGCTATTTGAGAAGTCACAGGGATTATTTTTTTCTTGCTAAAAGCAAAATATACAACTCTTTGCAATAATAGATTTACTTATGAATAGGCTCCCAAACTGAGAGTGCGTACATGATTCTTCCTTTCCAGCCTTGCAACATCCAGTTGCTATCTTCATCTACTAGAAAATCACTGTGATAAAACATTCTCACCTTGGCCTTTACTTCATTTACGATGTCTCGATCCAATGGAAGTTGTCTGAACCCTGCTATCTGATTCCTCACTGACCATTGCTTGTAACTTTCTGGCCTCTCAACTCTCTCCGTCCCTTCACAAGCTATAACGTTCATTATGTCTCTTCCGAATACTTCCTGCTCAAATGTCATCCTACCTTCATCTTCTCGTAGCATCGTGGCTTCAAACATGTCAAACTGGGACGAGAAATGGAATAAAGCCTCGCGGAATCTTGTTGTGAAGAAAGAGGCATTGTACATAGCGTTAACGATCCCATGAACGAAGTAATGTGGATTTATTTCCCTGATCAGGTTTAGAACAGCATCTCTTAAACTTCTATTGTCACGAGAAGTTACTACTGTTTCGTCCGGGACATTCTTTAGCCTGTACAAACAATTGACCACCAACATTTCATCTCTGTCAATTTCCAGATCTTCTAGCTTAATATCATCCCATTTTTTTGCTATTGCTTTATACTCAAAAGGAACACCAAATCTCTTGGTAAAATTCTCCAAGCGGCGTCCTGTCTCCTCAACTCTCTCAGCTGGTCGAAAACCTGGCTGAGGGAAATCAATTCCTGTGATCTTAAGCTTTGGAGGTCCCCCTGGCCTAAGGGAAATCCCATGTATTATACAAGGCCATTGAAATCCATACAAAATTCCGAAATCTATTATGTGAATCCTTGGTGATTCACCCGTTAATTTCGCAATAGACTTGTTAGCAAATATGTTTGACATCCTCTTGAATGGACAGGCTGTGATGTATACCTGTTGAAAAAACAATTCAAAGTTGTAGGAAACCAAAATGGTTAGAGCTTGGTATTTTAATTCATATTTAAATAGGATTTATACTCAAGAGTTTTATAGGAACATGTTTTCCATTTTTTAGTCAAAGTAGGTTTTGTGGTGCTACTAGCTATTTTCGAGTGTGTTTATGAATAAATATTTTCCTTCAATACCTGATAAGCTTTTAAGAAATCTGCCGCTGGTATTCTAATACTTGTTGTGACCAATGTTGCGTCTCCACCAGCAAAACGAGTTTCGAGGGCATTAGCAAAGCAATAGGCCAATCTTGCAGTAGCGTCGCCATAGGGCGACGAGTGCTGCCTAATTTGCTTGAGAACTTCCATAAATGTCTTGCTGTTGTAACTGGCTGCAGCCTCCGCGCAACGCGTTAGGAGACTCGTAAGATCTACTACTTCATTCGTCTTTACGCCTTTTTTGCTACCACGTGGCCTTCCGCGTTTAGATTGCTTTATATGACAGCTTTTTTGTTTGTCCCATGCTGCATTATCCGATGATGTTGATGATTTTGATCGATTCTCGTAGAAAGAAGGATTCATCCCTGGACAAAGAAGCGCCTTATCGTAGTAATCCTCTGTTTTATCCTCCTCTGTTTCCTCTGTTCCGTTACTCGCAAACTGCTTCGAATTTCGCCCTTTCGAAATGTCACCATTTTCTTCTCTATTGTGCTTCTTTCTCCCTCCATCTGACCTTGATTTATCCCCTTGATTGTTGTTTACATCTTGGGAGTTTGCATCTTCACCATTGGCAGTAAGGGCAGCAACCTGATGATAATTGTTTGCATCTGGTGAGTTTACATCACCATTGTTGGCAGCACCAGCAGCAGCTTGATGATTATTGTTTAAACCAGAATAAAGAAGGGAACACTGATCACCACCACCTAGATCAGAGATGAAGTTGGACTCAACAAATTGACTCACAGCATCACTGTAATTGTCTTGCCAATGAGTACTATCGATAAAATCTCGATGAACCGGATATTTAGTTGTCCTAGCGGGAGGAGGAGGATTGAGGGCATCAGAAAAGGATTTTTCAGCAGCCTGAAGAGCAGTGCAATCTTGAAACATACAAGGCCTATTTTCCAAGTCATCTTCTTCCATAAGCATCTGTTGTATATATTTGAAAACTCCGTCGAAGTAATCGCCTTGTACTACCGTTCGATCACTACCAGTCCCAACAACAACCTCATCCTGTGATGAACCATGATGAACACTGCTAAATTCATTTCCAAAATTACTGCTCAAACCGAAACGACGACAGAATTCAAGCCCATCAGATGCTGGAAAATGGGTGCTAGTATTCATCATAGAAAGGACGTGAAGTGGTTGCTGATTCTTGATGAAGACAGATATATATTTACTTATAAACAAACTTGGAATGGACGAAAACGTACAAACTTTGAGTTATACTTGGGAAATGGTACATGAAATGTTTTTGGCAATCTTCATAAAAGTTGACATATATACTGTACACAAGCTAGCTGGGGAGCAACTTGGGAAGAAGAGAGATTTAAAAGACAAAAGAACAATAGCCGAAAGGAGAAGGAAATGAAGGTGATAGAGGAAACCGACTGTACTAAGATTGCTATTTATAGAAGATACAGATGAATAATGATAGTTTTGGGTGAATTCAGGGGGACAAAGAGGGCTGGGGTATGGACGGGACTCATGGCTAGGCACATTTTTTGTAAATCTCGATAACCAATTATTGTTGCCACTACATTTGGTTCCTTAACATGTGACCCTCTCACTATTTTATACATACTAATGTCATCTATTATATTCTAGTACAATTAAAAATACTAAACAAAACTTCTTGAAATCTTTCATAAGCCCGAGTTGACTGCCAAGAGAAGTAAAAAGGTAGCTAGAATTATCAGTTTATGATTCTGAATTCTAAAAAAAAAATAGTTTATTGTGTTTTGAATAAATTATTTATTTATATTAGTGAGATAGGTTTGTAATTCTGACCTTTGAGGAGATGATATTCCATTTTCTTGAGTGGGTCGCAATTTTTTTTGTCTGTGACTTTCATGAATTCTATACATTTGTTTGTCTCCCAACGAGTATATCTTGATAATGACCTTATTGGCTTCCACCAAGTGCAACTTACGTTCTTAATCTAAATTCGAATACAAACATTCTACAATGTTGCACAATTTGTAGGATGTATAACATGCAACGAACATTCAACCCATATACCTCTATTTATTTTTATCTTTTTTTTATTTAATTAGTACGTACTGCGTATTTTTACCCTTAGAACTTGTAAGAAATTCCGTTTTGCACACCTTTTTATTTGCACAATCTCTAATACACCTGAGCTTGCAATTTCCATAGCTAAGTTCCTTGAACGGCGTAAGACCGCTTCCCCCTTGAAAGTGCATCAACATTATGTATTCACAATTACAAATATGAAAATTTTCATGACTAAACATTTTAGCCATAATATTTTTTCATCGCCTATCATAAGCAAGAAATGGCTAAGATAAAAGTTTATTGCCACATGCACATTATATTATATGTTATGTCGCTGAGAATTAATACTTATTACTACTAATGTTGTGATGTAGCTATAACGTTAAAATTTTTGTTAAGAAGAATATGTCTATAGCAAATGATTTTATTCTTTTGCCATGATGAATCAGATCCGATCCGTGGCTATTTTTATATTGTAGCTAAAGAGTGATATATTGTGACGAAAGTTAGATGACAAGGGGTTAAGTTGATTAGATTCAATTAGACAATAGTACAAAGATCCAAGGTTCAAATTATTGAAAGTAAATGACAAGGCACTACTGATTAGGCTCCACTAGCTGATATTTGACAGCAACGATAAGATGTACAATTATATGACTAACCAAATGACGCAAACAGTAACCACTCATACTGTTTGAAAATAATAGTAATAATTAAAAAGCTGTGGCATGGGACTGGGATTGATTAATAAAGTGTTCTGAGAAAAGTGCCACCACAGCGAACCAAATTATGTAAGTTAAATTTGATCAAGTCATTTAAAATATGGGGCAACATACCTAACTAGGTTAGGTGAAAAGAATAATAAAGACAAATTAAATCAAACAAATTTGATTACAGAGGCCATAGGTCAAAATAAAATGGAGAATAGAGCGGACACAACACCCACCTGGTTCAACCCACTACACCTGCTTACTTTTTCTTTCCTTTTGGAGGGTGGACCAGGGCACCAACAATTTACACGTATTTGATGTTACTTAAAATTAAAAAACGTATGCATATATGTTTTATATAAACTTTAACACTTAAGCAACATATATTTTTGTTCAAATTTATTACTTAACGAATTATAAACTAATATGATTTCCGGCAAACACTAATGCGTGCCTTCCTCCTTTCTCTTTCCTCTAGTAGGTGGTCCAATCCAAAATGACAATTTTCGCCTAAACAATCCAAATAATTCTTCCCTCATGTTCTTATGGGAAGATCCAAGTTCATAGGTGCCTTGGTTAATTAAGAAGCCAAAATTGCCATTGCGCTATCGCTTTTCGCATATAACTTATCGAAGTTACCCTTTTCATCCAGAGAAGGTAAGTTCAAAGCCTAATTATTTCCTTTTCTATTTATTCACATCCTCATTCGAATAACACAAAAGTTTTTGAACTTATAGCAAGTACTCCAAACATCTTTCTATCAAGAAAACGTTTTCAGCTATAGGTAGGTCATATAATGAATCTAGTCGAAGAAGACTTTATATGACATAGAACTTATAAAACAACAATCATACTTATTAAATTACAAAGTTCAGAAAGATCTTGGTTTCAGCACAATGGTGGAATGCTTCAAAATGTGGAGACTGAACTGGCCACCTTTCTCTGTGGTGTCGAGCTTCGACTGCCCTGGAGGAGGCAGCAGCTCAAAGTTCTGCACTAAACCTCCCAAAGTGATGCCAATAATTGGCAGCGCAAGGATAATTCCGGGGCAACTCCTCCTACCAACTCCAAACGGAAGAAATCTGAAGTCATTGCCATTGGCCTCAACGTGCTTCTCCTCTTCGAAGAACCTCTCGGGCCTGAACTCTTCCGGTTTCTTCCAGTGAGCCGGGTTGTTAGCTAGCCACCAAGCATTAACCAAGATCTTGCTCTCTGCTGGAATATCATATCCAGCCAGCTTTGCATCTTTAAGGTTCATGTGGGGGACTAAAAGAGGAATTGCCATCCGGAGTCGAAGAGTCTCCTTGACCACAGCCTGAAGATATGGAAGCTTGTGGGTGTCTGGCTCGGTCACTTGCACTCCTGGTCCAAGAACTGTGTCAATTTCGTCACGGAGTTTCTGTTGGATGTGAGGGTGGTTGACTAGTTCAGCGATACCCCACTCGATTGACCATAATGTTGTTTCGATTGCTGCTCATGACAATAGTTCAACATATTAGCATAATAATTGACTTGCTAGATAAAGAAATTCATATCTATAAACAAAAAAGATATGTATAAATACTTTTAAATACTAATTAAAGAACAATGATAGTCTCTTTGAGTTTGACCGACATCAAAGCCTACTTGTTGCTTAGTACAAGGCAATGTGATCAACGAAACTGCTTTAGGACTAAATTCTGCTTTCATATGCAGTCATACTTCGAACTGAAAGCAATGGGTTCAGTAAAACTCACAGAAGCCGGTTAAATCCATCTTTGTTTGGGACTTCAGTGTTGTAGTATCAGATTTGTGGTAACTAACTGGTCTTGGTAGCATACAAACATCACTGTCACTTGAATCATAAGGTTTACTTTATTACTTATTTCCAGTTCAATCTGGGAAACTACCGGTTTGGATGTTATGTTAATGTTATCATAACAGCTTATTTTCAATATATACTTCAGCTCTTTCTTCTAGTAGACAAAATAATGATACGAAAGACCTTTTTTACATTATCATGATCATAATTAGCATGAGTTGGTACAAGTCATTACTTATGGACAGTTACATGTCTTAACATGTGCACCAGCGACCCTTCTCTACCTAGCCCTCATCAAGAAAATGGTAACTACACCAACCAGTCAATAGGAGATGCACATACTACAGAATACAACACATTTAAACCAAATTAGAACAAATTAAATTCAGCGAATTAAGGATATGTTATTTTGAAAAGTACCAGCAACATTGATGTTCTCAACAATGTAAAGAACGTTATCCTCATTGATCTCTCCCTTCTGTTGAGCATCAAGAATGTGATCCATGGCACATCTTAGAGCATTGCTGTCCATACTCCTGGTATTTGCAAGCTTCCTGCGCAAAGCAATAAAAATGTTACAAACTAATAGTACCTCAAAGCACTTCAACTAGCACTCAATTTTACAACCTTGGGATATTCCAACTCTTTACCAGGCGGTAAAGGGTGCGTGTTCATATTATCTGTCTTTCGGTTTTTGCATATCCTTGTAATAATATTTGGCTAAACCACCCTTATCTCTCTTTAAAAAACCCTCTTAATTAACGCTCCATTAATTGCAACAGTAAGAGTAGATCTAGAAAAAAAAGTAACGAAGTCTAATTTTTATTGAAGTATCAAATGTTCTAAAACAAATTTAATTTGCCAAAAGGACTAAAATTTAAACCAGAGGTACTCCTTCCAATCCTTTTTATTTGTAGCTTTAACCACACAAATTTGGTCAATAATATTATTAGCTGTGGATTTCAGAAGGGTTAATTAATTTTTATCTAAAGTCATCCTTAACGGTCCAAGATTTAGTCAACTCTGGATAAGAAAATGGACCTTGAGTTTAACTCAGCCCAAAAGCATATAAGGAGCAATTGGAACATCCCCACCGTGTGGGACTTCCAACACTTCCCGCATGTCCAGGCCTGCCAACTAAAGCATGGGCAAAACATACAGGGCCCAGCATCCACGTAGCTCTGATACCATGATAGGAAAATTTAACTTGGGCTTACCCCAAATTCAAAAACTAAAAGCTAGCTCATGAGTTGAGGATTGCTAAAATCATATAAAGAGTTCAATTGCACCATCCTGTTGATGCAGGACTTCCAACAAAATCCCCTACTTAATTAATGCTATTGAATGGTTTCCTTCCCAAAACTTTACAATGACAAGGTCATAGTTCTGGAAATCCAGAGGGAGATTTAGTCAAACTCCCCAATTGGCTTGAGGTTTAGAAGAGAAGGTGCCTTATGATAAGGCAATTGTTCTCTCTGGGGTGGGGGTGGGGGTGGGATAAGATTCCTATTAAATAGATCAAAAAGATCAAGAACAACAGTGTTTGATGTGATCCCCACATCCCAAACATCCTTACCAGCAATAGACCTATTTTAAAGGACATAGTGAATAACGATTGGTTCATTAGATTGTTCCTATATCCTAGACATTTATATTAAAAGTATAAAACTGAGGATAATGACAAATTGAGCATAAAGTGAGGTGAACTTACTTTCTTTCATCAACAAAGTAGTCTTTGAATACCTTCAACCTCTTCTCCGTAAGCTCTCTACACATCTTCAAATAACCTCTCAAGAAAGGCCTCAAAATGGGAATAAAATCACCATAGTTGTACTCAAAGCTCTGAGACAATCTACTCCTCTCACCATTCAAAGCCTTAAGCTTCACATAGAGGGGATCATCTTCCCTCTCAAATCTTCTATCAAACATAATCCTAAACATATTATTATACATCATAAGTTGCAATCTCTTCCTTAAAACAATCCCATTAGTAGCAGATTCTGGATTCTTTTTCACATCCTCAACCACACTTGCCACCTCAGACTCCCACCCACACCTATATTGTTGCACCACTTTATTAGTAAAAAAGGGTACAGTCATAATTCTCCTCATTTTTCTCCAATGTTCACCATATACTGTAAAAACCATATCTTGGCCTTTCCCAGTAAAGATATCAAAAACAACATTTCTTGTTCTTGAACCAAATTCAACCCCTTGTGTGTGTAACACTTCTTTGGCTAATTCTGGTGATGACACAACAACCAAGTTCCTTTGACCCATTCTAAGCAAGAACAAATCACCAAATTTCTTGGCATATTCAGTAAGGTTTCTATGGTTTAAATCATCACCAACTTGAAGCCAATTACCAAAAACTGGTACTGGAATTGGACCTGGGGGTAACTTAAAACGTTTGCTACGCAATGTAGAGACAACAAGAGCAATTAAAATGGCAAAGAAAAGGCCAATTAAGGTCTTCTCCAATAAGAGAAGATCCATTTTTAGGACAATGGAAATAAGTTTCTTGTGGGAAATTAAAGAAAAGGGGTGTTTTTGTACTGCTGATAACGTGTGTCAAATGCGAGCATTTATAGAGGGAAAAATGTGAAGTTAGGTGGAGAGATAACGGCGTTAAGCTTAACGGAATGGGAGATGGGGTTAGGTAGAGCAAAGAGACATGGTGGGGGGTTTGGTGAGTTTGTCAAGACTTGGCTAGATGCATCCATCATTGATGATGTTCATTATTTTAATTTTGTAGCCAAGATTGACTTTCTCAGGTAAAATTTTCAAGAAATTATCAATTATGTCTAATTACAATTTCAATAGAAGGAAAAGAATTTATAACTTTTTTATATATTTCTTTCTATAAAACTTGCCTGTGTAATAACTCACTGAATCATAAAAATTGTTATCATAGACTACAAACTAATTTTTGGGTGAGATTGAATTATTAGGCGACTTTATGACTTGTTACACACTAGATTCATCACGGTTTAGATTTCGTAATATAATTCTTTCAAGTTTAATTTTATATAGCTGTACACGAAATCTAATACTAAATGAAAAAGACTTTTGACACATAAATTAAATACATATAATTTATTTAAAGAACCTCATTAAATTTTTGTTGTTTCAAAAATGTCTTCATTTTTAAAAAGGTGTCATAAAAAGTAAAATACAAATGATAGGATTAAAGAGTTTGTGTTAAATATTTTTTAAGAAATTAGGTTGAAATTCTTTCACATAAACTAAATATGTATAATATATGAAAAAATACCTTTATAATTTTGTGATTTAAACACATCATGTCACTTTTATAAAAGAATATAATTAAATAAAACAGAAATGTTAGAATTAAATAGATTTAAAATATAAAATTATATCAATCTTGTTTAATCAAATTATATAAAAAGAAAAGACGTGTACAATGCAAATAGTTTTCTTGCGCACGTTGCTTGAGTTTCTTGTCACTTTGAACAAGTTGTAATGTTGTATATGCAGCCTTTGTTCTAATTTCCTCTTCTTCTTTTTTTTTCTAAGAAACACATATTTCGACCAAAGAAAGAGGAGAGAGAACTTGGCCAAAATCTCCATTTTCGTGGATGTAATTTTGACAAACAAGAGTCTACAAACGAGAGGTCTGGGAGATACATAATTTTCACCCTCCAAAATTTAAGGATTCGTGACCCACACCCAACAATTTTTAAATTGTGAGTAATAAATTTTTAAATTGTGAGAATTAAGTTAATTCAAGTGTTAAAGCAAATAAATAATTAACAGTGGAATTACGACGTCCCAAGTCGTATGAGGATAGAGAATGTACTGATGAGTCTAATTCAAATACAAAATAAGTCGTAGAAATATCTAAGAGTTAACACGAGATAATACCTCGTATAAATAAAGGAAAGTCCAATCATCTTCATTTAACATGCTCAACTTGCGAAAATCACTTTTAGCATCAAAATATCAATATGCATCAACAGTGGCGGAGCCAGGATTTTCATCAAGGGGGTTCAAAAATTTTAAAAGGTAAATATACGAAGAAGTCAGGGGGTTCAACATCTATTATATATACATAATAAAATAATTTTAACTTTAAAAATACACTGTAATTTTTTGCCGAGGGGGTTCGAAGAACCCCCTGGACATATGCTGGCTCCGCCCCTGTACATCAAACGTATATAAGTTTGACTCTCTAAAATTACCTTTACTCGCTCCTTTTCCGTGACACGTTCTCAATTTATGTAACACAATAAATTACGGGATTAATTATACCAATTAGGCCCTTCTTTTTAAGTTTGAACTTAAGTCAAAGTCAACATCCTGATAACGGGGTCAAAATCTAAAACTAATTACACAATCAGATTACTCATAAATTAAATAGTCCAATTCTATGATCATAATTTTATCTTAATTTGGTTTATTGGGTCAAATATATCATCTCTGGTTTAAAATCCACAATTATATAATTTAAACCAATTGTAAAATGACAATCAAAAGTGTAATTGATAAGAAGTTAAAGTTGATTAGACTCTACCAGATGATAGTACAAAGATGAAAGGTACAAATTATTAAAAGTAAATAACGAGGTATTAGTGGTGATTATGCTCTAGTAGATGATATAGCGAGCCATGATTAGATGAATAATCATTTTTTGTTTAGCGGTTTGTCCTTCTTTCGCTTAAAAAGGTGGTCGGAAATATCTAGTGATTCTGGGTTCAAATCGTCGCTCAGTCAACAAAAAAAAAAATCGCAAAACAAGGCTTTGCAAAAAGTCTGTCGTCTCCGACAGACTTTTAATTATGCCTTAATGCAAAGTCTGCCGCATAAGACAGACTTTTTGCAAAGCCTTGCCTTGTGATTTTTTTTAAAAAATTTTATGACTAGGCTGGGTTCGAGCCCAAAATCTCAAGATATTTTAGGCGAAGAACAAAAATTAAAGACCAGCAATTTGAGGGCAAAAATTAAAGATCACCCTCAACGAAGGACAATCGCACAAATTTATGTGACTTAACCAAATGATAGAGTAACTTTTACAAGTCCAATAGTGATAGGAGACTTTGAGAAATATTGATCGTTCTTCCAACTTTTTTATTAACAAGGGAAGAAAACTAGAACTACAATTATTATTTTGAGAATAAAAAAGTGGAGCGAGACACGGGTTAGGTCACGACAGAGATTTTTTCTTTTCAAAGTTTTTTTTTTTTATTATTATTACATAGGGGTAGGGGAAGGGCAAATGGGGAAAAGGATCACAATGTGGGGATTCGAATCCTCACCACTAAGATGAAAGTTCAAATAGCTAATCAACTGAGTTACTAGATCCTTCACAACAGAGAAAAGTATCAATCGGACCAGCAAAAAAGAAAAACACAAACATGTACCTAGTAACTAAGTAGGTTAAATTAATTTGATGTCGTTTAAAAGATGGGGAATGCACCTAACTAGGTTAGGTATACAAGAAGAAACGGAAAATGATCAATTTTATTCCTCAACTATTGAAAATATGATAACTATGCTCTCCTTTTGATTTTGGTTCCAAAAAAGTCTTGTCGTTACTCAAATAGCTCACTTATACCCCTTAAAACTAAGGCATCTGCGTGTAATTAAGAAAAGGACAAAGAGCCAAATTATGCGAAAATGGAAACTCCTGCCCATTGATAGTTGGGTCAAGACTTTGCCGTCAAAATGACACAACATTGTCGATATTCACTAACGTGTTTAGTTTGGGGACACTTATATCGCTAACTAGTTTTAGAGTACGTGCGTTGCACGTGTGCGTCGTGTCAATATATAAAAAACGCATACGGGACAATCTAAATGATGTGTTCAACCATAAAATAGAAACTTAAAAAATTGCAAGCTATTAAAACTGATAAAGATTGATCGTGTTAAAAAGTTTGGTGCTTTTTTCACGTCTAAACCTTTGAGTTAAATACATGAAATATACTGTTGAGAGAAAATTCATGTTTATGAAAAATAAATTACTTGTAGGGAGTTTAATATTGGATGATATGTACTACTTGCTCAGAGTAATTAAACATAGGTTATTCAAAACAATTTTTGGTATATACACGAGTTTACACTCGCAAAAAAATGGTGTCAACGTTTAAAAAATGAATAAATAAATTCATGTAATAAAGAAAATTTAATTATATGAAAAAATTGATATTCCAACAATAGTTACCGCAGTTCAAACTAAACGTCACCTTTCATACAGAGGGAATGATTGGTTCAACATGTTCTCTACATCTTGGATTGGTCTGGTGATGAAACTTTAACCATAAGTACATAATACCTCGTCGCATTTAAAGTCTAGGATTTCTTACATATTTTAAATAGGAAAAAATTTAATAACTAAATTATTTAATTGATTTAAAAATCTTAAATATAAGAAATTAATTAAATTATAAATAATATTTTAAAGGGTAAAAGAAATAAGTTAATGTTATTATCATGAGAATGCAATTTAATTCAAGTAACATAATCCTCCTTATGTTCTTTCCCTTCTCAAATCTGACCAATAAATTTGTACTTATAACCATACATGAAACTATCAAAAAAATTTAAACAAATAGTCTATGATGAGTGATATTGTATTTTAAATTGTTTTTTTCTTAGTTTCGATGTGAAGTTGTTATTAGAATTCAAAATATTTTCTATAAATATCTGTTATTTCTATTATTTAGTAATTATATAAATATATAATGTATTGGTTGAATATGTAAATGCAAAATTCAACTATTAGTGCATAACTTTTTTTGCTCAAAGATAGGAAAATTTGAAGTTTTATAGTTGTTACTTGACTTCGGTACGTTGAAAAGAAAACTACGCAAAACTAATAGTAACTAATAGAGGATATCTAGGGGTATTTATGTAATATGTAAATATTATTCATATATATATAAGAGGTCATGGCACCCGTAGAGGGTGAGCCGTATCATTACATAAATACCCCTAGGTATCCTCTATTAGTAACTCCTTTTATAAAAATCATTGCTTATATATATAATTCGAAACATGAAAGGATTTATATGAAGTAAAATCGTGTATAATTTAAATAGGAAAGAATAAGACTCATAACTGAAAAGGAGTTCCAATTGCATATTTTTCTGCCTAATTTATCTTAATGTATTTTTATAATCTTTAAAAAATTTATAACAAAAGAAAACTTCTTCTATAAACCTACAAAGACCGCATAGTGGTTGATACTTTCTCACTGCATTGAAATTGTTTAAAATTTAATACTCCTAAATCTAAATGGAGTTGAAAGTGAAAATTTTATTAACAAAAAAGGAAGTGGTCGAAACATTCCTATGTGAATTGAACAGTGCAGGAATTAATACCGGAGACGAATTGAAAAATTAAAGTTCTAAATTTCAGAGAAATAATTAGATTACTAAATGATAACTTTGTCTAGTGTGAACTTTCATTTTTTTGCGCGGATTGCCCTTCTTTTGGGGTGGTCTTTAAATTTTGCCCTTCAAATTTGTGGTCTTTAAATTTTGCCCCTCATATTTGTGGTCTTTAAGTTTTTGCCCTTTGCTTGGAAAGGTGGGCGAATACATGAAGTTCTGGGTTCGAACCCCAGCTTAGGCATAAAATAAGAAAATAATTTCGCCAGACAGGACTGGGGGAGTGTATGTCGGATCCAGCATACAATCTTTAAGGAAAAGCTAAAGTTATGCCGGATCCGGCATAACTAAAAGTCTGCCCCATAAGGCAGAATTTTTCCTAAGACATAGTTTAGTTATGCCTTATGGGGCAGAATTTTAGTTAAGGCATAACAAATTTATGCCTCATAAGGCAAGAACTTTTCTTAAGGCATAGACTTTGCCTTATAAGGCAAAGTTTAAGTTATGCCTTAAGGAAAAGTTCCGCCTTACGGGCATACTTTTAGTTATGTCTTTGGGACACATTTTTTAGTTAAGGCATAACTAAAAGTTTATCTTGAAAAGTAAAAAAACTATATATATATATATATATGCTTCAAGGCAAAGTCTACCGGAGGGGGCAGACTTTTAGTTAAACACAACTAAAAGTCTACCCCTCCGGCAGACTTCTAGTTAAACACAACTAAAAGTCTGCCGGAGGGGACATAGCAAAATTTAAACTTTGCCTTATAAGACAAACTTTTAGTTATGCCTTAAGGAAAACTTACGCCTTATGGGGCATACTTTTAGTTATGTTTTATGGGGCACACTTTTAGTTAAGGCATTACTAAAAGTTTACCTTGAAAAGTTAAAAAAAAAATACGTATATATGCTTCAAGGTAAAGTCTGCCGGAGGGGGCATAGCGAAATTTAAACTCTGCTTTGCAAATTTTTTTTAAATTTTTGACTGAGCGTGGGTTCGAACCCGGAACCTATGGGTTTTAGCCGAAGGGCAAAATTTAAAGACCACAAATATGAGGGGCAAAATTTAAATACCACCTCAAAAAAGAGCAATTCTGCGAATTGCCCGTGAACTTTAACCGTAATTATGATGTATCCTAGTTCCTAAAAGCCCGTGTTGAGCGCAGGCCCAAGGTCATGGTAAAGAGTACTCATAAAAGTTTTAATTAGAAAAAAATAATTTGTGTTGCGTTCCTTCTTAATTATGTATTACTATTAATTATTTAAGTTGGTTGCACAATTGGATAACTTACTAAAACAATTGTTTGCGAGGAAGCAAGTATTGCAGAAAATAAGTATTAAAGAGGCACATGTAACTTAATGTTTTGTAAATTAACATCATTTGAGGTATGTAAAACAATTTCAAACTAACTATAATTGTCCACTGAAAAGACATTTTAGTATTTTATGAATTTGTTAACATATAATTTTTAGCTTAAGATAAAAATATCGGTTTTTGTATATATTAATTAGCCGTTCATAATCACATTGGCTTATGCTAGTAAAATACGATGATTAAGCCTAGTTATAAATATATCTATACACACTATATTTATTCTTTCATTGAGAGACTTAGCGAACTTAACTATAAATAAAAATAAAATTTAATTTTTAAAAAAAATTGACTCTTAACTTATTTTAATAGATGCTATTTCTAATTAACTCATAAAAAATATATCAAAAATATCAAAATATAAATGTTTTTCTTAATTTAAACTTTCTTTTCCTTTCAAAAAAATGCATTTTCTTTTTCATTTTTTTAGTGTTAGTGGAATATTATTGTGTAACTTCACGTCATAATAACCTTAAGCTATCAATCTCAAATAAGTTAGGATCGACTAGACTTAAATAAATTAATCATGTCTAAATATGACGACATAACTAATAATCTTGTAAAATTGATACAAATTAAAGATCATTAATAAACAAGAGCATGGGAAATTTAATAGTGATTTTAAAATTTATCCAGTGAAAAATACCATCTAGTACTTTTTCAACAGTAAATGAGCTCCTTAAAATTATTGTATTTTCTTATCTTTGTCACAATTATTTTTGTTAGATATCACATCATCATTTTAGACAACTTTTGAAGCATTTTAAAGGATCTCAAAATTTGTTATATTTACCTAGGTGAATGTGGCAATCTAAGTAACAAATAAATAAAGTAGGGTAAAGCATGGGATAGAAAAAATATATATCCACATGTAAAAAGTTAATTTGTGGGATCATGTATTACCAAAATAGGTTTGTAAATGTCTTAGATTTATTGAAAGCACACTTTGGCATATGATGTAATATATATCAAATACAGGGGCAAACTTGAAAGTGCAAAGCATTTGGTCAGCAAGCTCCCCAACAAGAAAATTGAGAACTCGCTCAGGACTACAAAACCCATCCTGCTATGATTTCGTGCAACATTATAGCTTCCTCCTCCCTGCCTCTTCCTCAATTTGAGTCGTATATCATGTGATAGTTGTCATAATCGGAAATTAGTAGGTGGTCCAAAAGTTCAGTGAAAAAGACAGTTTCGCCAAAACAAAGCAATTAATTTTTCTCGTGTTCTTTTGGATGATACATGGTCAGTTTGTGCCATGGTTGGTTAGAAAGCCAAATTACCATTGTGCATCAAGAAAATACATCAGATAGGTAGATCTTGTAATGAATCTAGTCCAAGAAGACTCTATATGACATAAAAAGAAGAATGTTTTCTGTCAAACTTAAAGGTTTACAATAAAACAACAATAATAATTATCAAATTTCTTCATAACCCCATAATTGATGGGATCAAAAAGTTCAGAAAGATCTTGGTTTCATCACAATGGTGGAATGCTTCAAAATGTGGAGACTGAACTGGCCACCTTTCTCTGTGGTGTCGAGCTTCGACTGCCCTGGAGGAGGCAGCAGCTCAAAGTTCTGCACCAAACGTCCCAAAGTGATGCCGAGAATTGGCAATGCAAGGATAATTCCGGGGCAACTCCTCCTACCAACTCCAAACGGAAGATATCTGAAGTCATTGCCATTGGCCTCAACGTGCTTCTCCTCTTCGAAGAACCTCTCGGGCCTGAACTCTTCCGGTTTCTTCCAGTGAGCCGGGTTGTTAGCTAACCACCAAGCGTTAACCAAGATCTTGCTCTCTGCTGGAATATCATATCCGGCAAGCTTTGCATCATGAAGGTTCATGTGGGGGACTAAAAGAGGAATTGCCATCCGGAGTCGAAGAGTCTCCTTGACCACAGCCTGAAGGTATGGAAGCTTGTGGGTGTCTGGCTCGGTCACTTGCACTCCTGGTCCAAGAACTGTGTCAATCTCGTCACGGAGTTTCTGTTGGATGTGAGGGTGGTTGACTAGTTCCGCGATACCCCACTCGATTGACCATAATGTTGTTTCTATTGCTGCTCATGACAAATGTTAAGCATATTAGTATTAGCTTAATAATCAATTGCCAAAAAGTTTATGAACAAATATAACAACAAAACATGCATAAATAGTTCTGGATGGTAGGACGTGTGACTCTTTAAGTTAGACCACATCAAAACTCACTTTTTGCTTACTACAAGGCGATGCAATCAATGAAACAACTTTAGGACCAGAGGCGATTCCAAGATCTACCGTTAGTGAGTTCAGAATGTGTATGCACACTTTGAACCAAAAGCAATGAGTTCAGTAAAACCCACAGAACCCACCTACATCTAACTTTGTTTGGGACTTACGTCTTACAGTAATAGAAGATTTGTGGTTACTAGTCTTGGTAGCACAGAAAAATCACTATCACTCAAATCATGTGGTTCACAATCTGGGAAACGTTAGGTTTTACTTGGATGCTAACATAACAACTTATTTTCCATAGAAATTAGTAAGTGGTACCACCAACCAGCCCGTGGCATGTGATCTCAAACTGGTAACTCATTAGAAAGCCCAATTTGATCATAAAACAGTTGTTCTTGGGGCCCTTATTTGGAAGCTCTCAGCTACTTTTGAGAAAAAGTGGAAATGCATTCACTTGTAAATTACTTTATTCTGACTAGGATAATTAATAATCACGTGACAACCAGGGCCGGACCCAGTGTAGTAGCTATGGATTCGGCATGACCCAATAACTCCAGCTCAAATCCTGTATTTGTATTTATAAAAAATCATCTAATATGTGGAAATAATCTATTTAGAACTCAAAAAGCAAAAAGAATTAGGTTTCAGAACCCATAAACTAAAAATCTTGGCTTCGCCTCTTGTTTGACAACTGATAAAAAGTTCCTTAAACTTGTAATATGTGGAGGTATCATTGTTATACGTTTAGGTTAAATTCTCCCAGTTGTCAGTAAAACCAACCATTCAACCTCATGGATGTTGTTATTCTCATCCAAAAATGAACTCATAAGAACACCAAACCAAGTACTGCTAGAAGTTCTTTTAAACCATTTCACATACTACAAATCATATAAACCAAACAAGAACAAATTATATTCAGAGAATTAAAGATATGTTAGTTCGGAACATACCAGCGACATTGATGTTCTCAACAATGTAAAGAACATTATCCTCATTGATCTCTCCCTTCTGTTGGGCATCAAGAATGTGATCAATGGCACATTTTAGAGCATTGCTGTCCATGCTCTTGATATTTGCAAGCTTCCTGCACAAAGCAATAAAAATGTTACAAACTAAAACACAAGGTCCATAATCAAGCTACCTAACAGTACCTCAAAGCACATCAACTAGTACTCAACCATGCATGACTCTTATTTTAAATGACAAATACTCTGAAACAGATTTAATTAGCCAAAGAGACTAGAGTTTAAACCAAAGGAAGTACTCCCTCCAAAAATGCACTATTTTGGAGGATGAGATCAAATATTTTTTTGTTTCTAAATTGATCCTTATTATTCCAAGATTTAATTAAATACCCCTTATAGTTAAATACAACTAACAAAACTGAGGGAAATGACAAATGGAACATAAAGGGGTAACAAAAAAAAGTGAACTTACTTTCTTTCATCAACAAAGTAGTCTTTGAATAGCTTCAACCTCTTCTCCTTAACCTCTTTACAGATCTTCAAGTAACCTCTCAAGAAAGGCCTCAAAATGGGGATAAAATCACCATAATTGTAATCAAAGCTCTGAGCCAATCTGCTCCTTTCACCATTCAAAGCCTTGAGCTTTACAAAAAGGGGATCATCCTCACTCTCAAATCTTCTATCAAACATAATCCTAAACATGTTATTATACATCATAAGTTGCAATCTCTTCCTTAAAACAATCCCATTAGTAGCAGATTCTGGATTCTTTTTCACATCCTCAACCACACTTGCCACCTCAGACTCCCAACCACCCCTATATTGTTGCACAACCTTGTTTGTGAAAAAGGGTACAGTCATAATTCTCCTCATTTTTCTCCAATGCTCACCATAAACAGTAAAAACCATATCTTGGCCTTTCCCAGTAAAGATATCAAAAACAACATTTCTTGTTCTTGAACCAAATTCAACCCCTTGGGTGTGTAACACTTCTTTGGCTAATTCTGGTGATGACACAACAACCAAGTTACGTTGGCCCATTCTAAGCAAGAACAAATCACCAAATTTTTTGGCATATTCAGTAAGATTTCTATGGTTTAGATCATCACCAACTTGAAGCCAATTCCCAAAAACTGGTACTGGAATAGGTCCTGGGGGTAACTTAAAACGTTTGCTACGCAATTTAGAGACAACAATAGCAATTAAAATGGCAAAGAAAAGACCTATTAAGGTCTTCTCCAATAAGAGAAGATCCATTTTTAGGACAATGGAAATGAGTTCTTTTTGGGTAACTAAAGAAAAGGTTTTGTTTTTGTACTGCTGAATAGAAAAGTGTGTCAAGTGTGAATAATTATAGAGGGAAACTGGGTAGTTTGGTGGAGAGTTTAACGGAGTTAAGTGTAACAGCGTTAAGTTGTTGGATGGTGGATGGGGTTAGGTGAAAGAAAGAGAGATGAATGGGGGTTTGGTGAGTGAGCTCGAGAAGAATTCACTAGATGCATTCACCATTAATGTTGAATAATTTAATTTTGAAGCCAAGATTGGATTTAGTGGGTAAGTAAATTTTTGAGTGACACTGAATTATTAGGCGGCTTTGTCTCATATAGTCATTCTTATAAGAAAATCTTGGGCATAATTAATTGGCATAGGTATCTCTTACACCTTTGTAAGAATTGATTACTACGGTGGTCACGTGGATATCTTCATACCGTTTGGTAAAAACCTATACTACTACGACATAAACTCTCTCTATCCCTTTGTGTGATGAGAGATAGCCCCATGCCCGTTGGGACTCCTATCTGACATAGTAATTTGAGTGAGATGGACTTAGATAGTATATTTGGATTTCTCGAGGCCGTTGTGAACTGCCTCCGCAATATCAAGAGGCCCTTTCTTCCTTTTCGAAAGAAAAAAGATGGAATTCCTAGCAAATTCTTGACTCCTCAAATACAATGGAATTTCAAACCTGGCGAATCTTTCACTATAATTATTGATAATAATTACCTTTTAATTTATTTATATTTAGTAGCTATAGTAATTTTATAAATTTCCATTCACAGCTATACCAAAATACATTAGGTTTATGACTTGTATTTCTCCCTCACTCCTCTCTTCTCCCTCACTCCCCCCCCCCCCCCCCCCTCCATTCCTCTCTCCGGCTAAATACCTTTCCTCTCTCCAGGCAAATGGCGACACCACCATTTGATTCTTTTTCACGCTGCAACAGTAAACCTATACAAGGAGAAATACCAGAAATCTCAAAAGGGAGAGATAGGAATAACACTTATATCACAATAGTTGGTACCATACACCAACAACGAACGGAATTCATGGCGACTAGATGTCTTTGTTGATGAAACCCAACAGTGAATAGAATCTATGGAACCGAATGTCTTTGTTGATGAAACCAATAGTGAACAGAATCCATGGCGACTGGATGCCTTTGTTGATGAAACCCATCGGAAAATTCAAGTTCCAAATTGTTTTCGTTATTACCTCCACTGTAATTGTTATCTCTGGCCGGAATCCATGGCCAATTGACCGGATTTTCTCATATCTGAGTGTATTTTATGTTTTGTATTTCTTAGAACATGAAAGAAAAAGGAAGCCATTATGCTTCTCAAATCTGATGATACCGGAATCCATGGCTTCTTCTCTTTGTTGTAGCTTAGATCTGAGTGTATTCGTTATTCTTTTGAGTATAAATATAAGTTATAATATTTGGTTGATGTATTTGACTGTATGTGTTGTTTGAATGATCTATAGACATATGTTTGTATCAGTGTTTTAAAAGGCGTTTTCGGGGCGAGCCCTGGGGCGGGGCGTACCAAAAATGCCCCGAGGCGATGGGTCGGGGCGAAAGTCTCCAAAGGCGTACGCCCAGCAATTCGGGGCGTACGCCCAGGCGTTTGGGGCTAGTTTTTTTTGTTGGGGCGTTAGCCCAGAAAACTTTTTCAAACTAAAACGAAATTTGTTAAATAAGTCCTTAATATAATGCCCAAATTCTCAAAAGTCAACATGTAATTACTCAAATGTTTTAAAAAGGAACTAGAACATTAAATTTAAAAGTCAAGACCTTTTTTTATTGCTAGAATGCCTAATATATATTCTTTTCCAATTATTTATCTTGTCTTCTACTATCTCAAAAAAGTAACAAGCAGTCACTTGTACTTATAAGTAGCATATAATAGATTGTTCTAATTAGTTTTTTTGTGGGGGTGGAGCATATATATATATATCACTTATTTATAGTTTTCTTCAATTTTTTAGGCTATTTCACCTATTTAAAAGTATTTACTATAATTATATCATTTTATAAAATACTAAAAATTAAAACCCCATGGGGCTTACGCCTCACTGAGGCAGATGTAAAACGCCCCGCCTTACGCCCTCGCCTTTTAAAACACTGGTTTGTATACAATTTTTTCGAGTAAATATAGTGTATTTGAAATTTTGCATATGAAATTTTGTTGAAATACAGTCGAATATATTCAACCTTGTGACGCTAGTGGAGACCTTGCTGATCGGAGCTCGGATACATTCAAATACAGTCAAAGCAAAAGGATATATCAATATATAAATACACTAAAATACACAACCCATCGTGTATTTAAATAAGGGTTGCACGTATTTAAATACAGTCAAATACACATGACATCAGATAAGGTTGGATACAACTGAACAGTGTATTCAAATATACTTAAATATAGTGAATTTGCCATAAACTAGCTACGAATTGTAAATTGATAAAAGGTAGGTACTAATTATTAATATCCCTTAAAAGATAGTTATCCTGTAAGTTTGCTCTGATGATTTGACCCCACGACCTTCGAATTTCAGGTGGAGGGTGCTTACAATCCGAACAACTCCTTTTATCATATAGTCATTATTATAAGAAAATGTCATTAAAAAATAAATTTTAATCCTAGAATTAAGTAAGTTTCTTAAATATAAAATCATAAGATAAATTTCAGAAATCTCTCTCCAAGTTTAGCTTCGTAACATTATTTGAGTTTTTTAATACGAGGTCTGAGGTCATATGATATCATTCATGACCTCTCTAACTGTATAAATTGGTTTACTTGAACTGCTAAACCGTCTTTCAAAATCAGCAGGTGGAGGCCACGTCATTATTTGGCAAAATATACACAAGCGGAGAAAAACATATTTGAGTTTATATACTACAGTAATAAATAAAATAAAAGTAGCCAAAAAGTCAAATTTTATAGAACTGATCTGAAACAAATAACTTAATCCTTTTCAAGTTGCAATTTCTCATTCTTTTGAAGTAGTCCAAGTACTGTACTTTAATCAGTTACTGTATAATTGACATTTTAGTGATCTGGCATTTGAATCCTAATTAGTAATGGTTTTAGTTTACCTACTTAAATTTTCAAAAGAATTAACCAACTAATTAGCTACTTAAATAATAGTAACACTTGCTATCTGTAGCCTAGTTGGTGAGGTTTATAAACCCAATAATTGATTAGTGAAATAGTCAATCAATAGCCATATGACTTAGGTTGTATTTTTTCAATTGATTATGACTTGAACATTTAAACAAGTAATTGCACTCAATAAATTGAGTCTTTTTTTAAAGGTCTATGCCAGGCACGAATTCAATTAACTATTTATCCAAAAATAACAATTTAATGTAGATCGTGCCAACCAGAAAAACATGATTGCAAAAATTCCATTTAATTATGTCTCTATATTTTGCTAAAACAGTTTTTTCGGAAAAACAGTTGGAAAATAATGCTTGCAAAAGGTTATCTGCTTATAATTATTTTTTGTCAAAGTATTTTCTAAATGGGCTATAGTACAACACCTCCATAAATGGAGAAAGACAATCTTGTCTGCAGATAAGAAAGCAGTTTTTTTTTTTAATAAAAAGCCAAAAAAAAAACATAAAAGAAAAAATTGAAGTTTTTAATTTAATCATTTGGGATCCCAAGTCTACATACTCAGCTAATTTAAATTCATACCGAATAAGCTAAAGTAAAGGAAGTTTAATTATTCGTGAAAGCTGGAATTTGTATTGTAGAATTTAAGATGTCACAAATCAGCAGTCACTCTGTGTATTAACTGTGGCGTAGTAGCTACATAATCTGACTGGTAGTCAATTATATACTTTTCGCGAAAAAAATAATATTGCGTATAAAAAGTTTTAACCTATAACAAACGTAATACTCTCTCCGTTTCAATTTATATGAATCAATTTGACTGAGTATTACATTTAAGAAAGAGTGAAGACTTTTGAAACTTGTGGTTCAAAATAAGTCTTAAATATTTGTGTGGTTGTAAATCATTTCATAAAGTGAATTTGTTTTCAAATTAGGAAAGAAATCATTCATTTTGACACGGACTAAAAAGAAAATATGTTCATATAAATTGAAATAGAGGAAGTATAATATATCGGCGGTGAAAATTGCTTAACTGATCACTCTTTAATTTGTGTAGCTACATGCCTACATCATTGTTAAATATGCCTAATGGCTGATGGTTTCTTTTTTCTTTTGGTTTCTCAAATCGGTGTCCAGTATTCATATTGAAATTCGATTATATTCATATTCGCGCTGCGTAGGGGCCATTGGGTAAGCACTCTCTATCATTGATTTTTTCTATATTCAGAGCTCGAACCCAAAATCTTTAATTAAAAGAGGAGCAGCCCGTCCCCATTGCACCACATCGTTGTTAATATGCATAGTGGCCGATGGTTTCAAATGCAACATATGTAAGTTAAAATCTACTTTCATAAATCATAACTATATTTTGAATTTTAACTATTCTTAGCAAAATTCTTAATATTGCCATTGTACATATAATAGATAATACTAGGGGTGTCAATGGTTTTGTAAAAATCGACTTAACCGACCGAACTGAATTGTACCGAACCAATTAGTAGGATTTTTTTAATAAAACCGACGGTTTTTATATAAATGTTTAACCGTACTGAAAAATTGGGTAGGTTTTTTATTTTACAAAAATAAACCGAAAAAATACCGAACCGTACCGAATACATTTGTGTGTAAAATATATTTTATATATTAAGTTTAAAATTCATAACATTAAATTTTTCGCCTTGTGCCTGGGGTGATGGAATGACTACATGTCGGCAACTAGTAATTAATATTAAAGTCTCAACTCCGAAACCTGTTATGTTACCCCTATTGAAACTAAATTAGTGTAGCACCTCGAGTAGTAACCACTAAGTTACAAAGAATTCCAACGATCTTTGCGTAACAAGCTACAAGGTATTAGATATCTTTCCTCTCGTATGATTTAAATTCTTTTATTGGATATCGAATTTTATTAGACTCAGTTCTTGTGTCTCATCTTGATTGATTACTTCTTGCTCGTGTGATCTAAATTTTTTGTCTTTAATATTAGTGGGACGGATCTCTATTCTTGTCATTCATGTTTTCTTGATTCTTCACTTTTTAAACAATAAAATATCTAAAGAGTTTTTCAAAGTCTTATAAAAGTATGCATGATATCGTGTACAACTTCTATTTGCAACATTTATATGACCCTTTTTTTATGAAATACCGAAAAATTAACTAAACCGTACCGATATCGAAGAAAAACTGAGATGATGGGACGGTTTCAAAAAATTAAATTTTGGTTATATAAAATAAAATAACTAAAAAATTGATATGGTATAAATTTTATGAAATAACTGTCCGAACCGTACCATTGACACCCCTAGATAATGCGACCTTCGTTCATCAATGATACCATGTTGCCAGCGATTTTTTTTTTTTTTTTAAATAAGCATTTACTATACTTATCCTCTTCGATCATTACTTGATGGAGCAGAACAGAAGACGAAATCAATTTTTCCCCCAGAGCTAACTGAATACTCGTTAAACCATAAACAACGATTGGGGTATGACGAATAAGATCTCTTTATTTTTAATTAGATATTTCGGATTCGAATTCCTATGTTACCACTCGTTATTTTTTCTTTCTATAGCCTATTTTGGTAATGCATTATTGTGCCGATGGTTTATCGGAAACAATCTTTCTATCCCGCAAGTACGATTTCTGTACAATCTTACTCTTCCCATACCCTACTTGTGGAATTATACTAGGTATGTTATTATTATTGTGGGATTTGAATCATGAGCAGAGACGGAGAAAAATTTAAAATTTATGAGTTCATGATTCTAGTTCTTTAAAGTTATTGAGTACCAAATTGATTATTTCTACATATTGAATGAATTTTTAATAAAATATAGAATTTGCCTAAAGTTACTGGTTCGGCCGAACCAGCTGGTCCTGGGTATGGAAAAAGATATATTAGAAAGTTTTTTCTCCTTAAACGAGCCTTATACGGTGTAAATTTAAATTAATCGAAACTCCAATATAAATACCGCTTTCAGAACGAAAACCAAAAAAAAAAAAAAAAAAAAAAGGGTCAAATTATGTACTTCCAGAACGTTGCCATTGCCTGTCCACATGTACCTCCATTCAATATCATTTAATTCGTACATTTTCTAGAAAAGCATGGGACAGCGATATGCTATAAACTTCCAAGGCCACGTGGCCATATGTATATACCAGAGACGTACACCTTTCCTGATACACAAAACACATCAACGGTATATTTGCGGCTCATTTCGATCCCTTTAGTTCTGGAGTTTGGTTTTGAGCCACAATTTTCTGCTCAATATAATTAATGACTTATATGCTTGCTCATTATATTTTATATTTATAGTCTTTTTCTTTTTTTCCTTTCTGGGGCGATGAAAGGGGGAGCGAGGCATAGCCACATAGGTGATTTTAGGATTTTAAGTTTGTGTTTTTACGGTAATTTCAAGTTAACATATATTAATAATTGGATCAACAGGTTAATTTCGAGTTGAATATCCTTAGACATTTGATGAATTTCTAATATATAGATACATTGTCTAAGCAAAGTTATTGAGTTCACGTGAACATATTGCACTAGATCCTAAAGTGAGGGGTAAAAACTTACCGACATCGAATATTTACATCAAATCATACTATTTACCACGATTAAGTGATAAATTAAGGTGAGGGGTAGGGCCCAATAGTAAAACTACATAGGTTTAAGATGGTCGGTTAAAAATTATATTACATATGTAGGTAAAGTATTAATCTTTAATTTTTATATAAACTAGCTTTAGTGTCGTGCATTGCATGTGTATCGCGTCAATTAAAAATAAGGAAAATGAGACTCTATATTACAAAACATAAAGAGATTTTTCCTTATGTACAGGACATAACAACTTAATTACAAAATATATCAAATCTGGAAATATTTAAAGCCCACCCTTCCCTTCCCTTTCTCATTGTTCTCTGCTTCCTCGAAAACAAAAACTTAAGCTCATTACTGGTTTTAGGCGGGACCAATTTTCAAAGACACGAGTAGATACACAGAATTGGTAGATCCACTATTTAAAGGAGACTACCTAAAGAGAAGTTTCAATCAAGCGGTTGCTATCGTCGCAATGTGTCTACAAGAAGATCGGGGTTTCAATTAAGTCGTCTTCGCACTATTTAAGCTTTGATTATGACTATTAGCATCGGATACTTAATTTGGACTAATTTGGTTTCTTGCTACTTTCGTACCTCCCTAGCTATGGGGAAGACTTTTAATCCATCTTTTTGTAAAAGTAATGGTAATTCGAGAATGTGACTAGATCTGAAGACAATAACCGTTGATTAAAAATTCGTTACCAAACCGTCAATTGACTCCACCTTGTTTGTGGGCCGTATTATATGAAATTTGTATATAATATTGTTGTAGTGGTATTGGTTCCTTTCGAAGCGAGATTCAAATTTGTATTAAATTTATATGAATATTGCATGAAAGTTGTATACAATGTTGTTATAGTTGTATTAAATTTCCAAAAACCTAACATGAACTTTATACAAATGTTATATAGTTATATACATATTTCATACCATTTTTATACAATATTTATACATGAAGAATGTGAGAATTCTAAGCCTTGAGCGAGATTTACACATTTCATACAGTTTTCATAGAAAAAAATTTAAGTGAAATTTTTAGGCTTCGAGTGAGATATACATGTTTCATACAATTTTTATACACAATTTTGCGCGAAATTTTTAAGCCTCGAGCGAAACTTTTCGTATATGTTTTGTAAGAAATCTATTGTTATGTTTTGTAAACTGAAAATTATCGTCATATTTTGTAAATATACCATATTCTTATGTAGATCAAGTCATTCTCCCTTAAAAATAAATCATACATAAACAACCCCTAAATTTGTCTTTCATGTCTTTTTATTTAAATATCTTGATTGAGACTTTTCAAAAGAGAAAATATTCGATTGAGATTGTTACTTATTAGACATCTAACGTATATCAGGTACGTTCGAGAATAATTTGATTTCTTCTTTAATAGATATAATGTTTATTTCTCGCTTTTTTTGTTATGTTTTTAATCAAAAGATAATCATTATTATGAAGTTTCCGGTATCACAAATAAAACTCAAAAGACATCGTTATTAAACCTGTGAAAGTTGAAACTTCATAATAATGACTATTAATATGGTTGAAAATTAGCTATTTGTGAATTTTATCCAATTGGGCTAAATCAAGATTGAAATGTGTCAGACTACCATGATAAGAAAATGGACGTTTGGCCTAACTCGAGCTTTAAATCTAGTTCATGAGGTGAATATTGTCTAAAAGTATAAACTTGAGTTTTAAAGTTTGATTCCATGAATTAATTACATTTGTAATGTTCTACTAATTTGCTCTTATGGGAATACATTTATGAATTCCTGTATTTGATTCGGAGAGGTTTTTGCCATCTTGAAAGGTCACCTTTTTTTTCTTTTTGGCTAACGATAAATTCCAACTACAATGTGTTCAAACGCAATAATGTTCAATTCAAATTTTTATTCATAGAAGACTTATATGCTTCTACATTTTAGCTTCATCAGTTTTATAGAATTGTCAATACATAATACTCTCTCCGTTCACTTTTACTTGTCCAGTATTCCTAAAATAAATTTTCACTTTTACTTGTCACTTTTAGCATAGCAAGACAAGACAATTTATTTTATCCTATTTTACCCATAGTATTAAATTATCACTTTAAATCATTTTTCAAATCCAATAAAAATATACACCATTTAATATGATACATTGATAAATATACACTTCATTTATTATTTCTTAGGGGGTGTGCTTAATCAAAAGTAGACAAGTAAAAGTAAATGGATTGAGTAAATAAAGACGAGAACATTTTTTGTCTAGAGAAATTAATTATTTCGTTGACAAATAGCTAGCTTGTGAATGCAATCTCCTCTCCCACACTATTTTACCGGAAAATATTTCTCTGTCTTGACCTTTATAGCTAGCCTCCATACTCAGGCCCCCATGCCCAAAAGTTCTAAAAATGTTAGAAATAAAATTAATCAATTTCGTTCATTAATGACCTACTTATGACTTCATGATGCTGACAAATTCCTTTTGTTTGCTACTGGAAATTACTATTCCAATTATTTGGAATTCATGCCTTGTAAAATTTTAAATAGGGTAAGTATTTTCTATCAATCACTCCCTCCGGTTTAAAAAGAGTGTCCACTTAGACATTTGCATATCTCTTAAAAAAATATTAGTTTCTGGGCAAAAATAAGTAATTTGACGAAATTACCTCTAATTAAATAGATATTGAGATCTGGTCGCTTAACACTTAATAAGGATAAATCTAAAAAAATTTTTTTGATTTGATAAGTATACAATCTTTTTTAACCAAAAACTAAAAACTAAGTGAACACACTTTTTAAATTGCAGGGAGTATTTTTTTAATTCTCAAAGCTCGAACTCAAAAACTCTAATGGAAGGTGAAAATATTTCATTCATCCCACAAAATTGTGGTTGGTGGGTGTTGATAGATTCAAAACAAACTACTGATTGAAAGGGAGTAATTTCTTAATTCTCCATGCATGTGAGATCGTACTTTTCTGCTTCTTTTTAAAGAGAATCAAGTACTCTTCTAATTAGTACAGTACCAAAAATTCTCAAGGGTTAGAGATTTGAATTCTTTTTTTTTTGGTTTCCCTTTCGAAGTCAAAGTTTGGTGCTTCATCACTTTCAAATGAAAAAAGGCTTAAGCAATAAACAAGACAAATTTTATACCACAACTTGACAGGTCAACTTGAATGATAACGCCCGCTAAGTTTGACAGAGTATTTTCTCACTATATTATGGAGAGTTGGTGGGTTAATATACTACTGCAATTGGCCATCAATGTCAAAAGTATTATGTGGCTGCTACCTTTTTTCGAGTATCACATGTTATTGTCATTATTATCATAAAAATAAACTACTCCCTGTGTGAGTTTTTTAACTAATGCACGCCCCTTAAGAAAGTGTTTATTTTTAAAAAATTAAGAGCGTTTTTACTAATTTATTCCTAATTAAATGTCTAGAAAAAGTAAAGCTTAATGATTCTTAATTATCTAAATAAGGGTAATTTTCGAAGAATAAGATCGATTTCTTTTTGAAATCTTAAAACACCATTTATTTTAAAACAAAATGAAAACCTAAAAAATTGTTCTAAAATCAAGCTAAATGAGTAACATTATAAAAGGATGAAAGCAATAGAAATAGAGGGACAAGGGATGAGAACTTTCTTATTCATCCAAGTGTGTTTAAGACCAACTATTATATACAACCCAATTATATATAGGAATACATTGAGAACACCAAAAGTTGTGTCATAAATATGGGTAGTAACTATTTGGGGGTTATAGAAATAAAGTGTGAGAATAGTGGTCATAAAGTAATGTGGGTTACTTCTACAAGAGTTATGAACATGAAGCAGTAGGAGTTATATGTAGAGGAGAAATAGACATCCACACATTAATATTTTCATAACACTCCCCCTTGGATGTCTATTGTTAGATAATATGCCTCGTTAAAATCTTACTAGGAAAAATCCAGTGGAAAAATCATAGTGAAGGAAAAAGAGTACACATATCTTGCAATACGCTTATCTGCTACCTCATTAAAAACCTTGCCAGGAAAACCTAGTGGGAAAAAATCTCGACTAAGGAAAAAAGAGTGCAGCGCGCATTTTACTCCCCCTGATAATAACATCATTTGATATTCGAATACAACACATTCAAATCTTGTACATCAACTTCTCAAATGTTGAGGTTGACCATGTTGTCGTTAACAAATCTGCTAAATTGTCACTTGAATTTCTTGAATATCTTTTCACCATTCCTTTGAACATCGTGTGTGAAAATAACTTTCGGCGAGACGTGTTTTATTCTATTCCACCTTCAACATATCAATTCTTGTAGATGATGCCGTCCAATGATCTTATATACCAGCTTTCCAAGTGTTGATATTGGTCATGTCTTTGTGACCAACTCACATCCACAAAGATGTTACATCCTTGAGCTCATCCCGATATCAATATGTCATTTGCTTGCTTTACAATCATTGTTATCTTTGCATGATTTGCGTAAATGACAAATAATTGACTTTTAGGAAAACAATATAATATGGCAACACCCATATGTAAATAAATAACTTGCGTGCCATCGAACGTTACATAGAGCATATAATCTTCCTGCATTTGCATAACAAACAAACCCTTGACAATATGGTTAGAAATAATAAATCTATACCAATATTTGATTTTACTCGAGTATCACCACGTAGAACTAAAATTATATCTTGCCAGCACTGTTACAACCCGTATCTTAGAACTAAGGTTAGACTCGTATCGTTAGAGTTTTAGAGGAAAAACTGAAGGTTTGAACATTTTGCGGAAATGGTTGATAGGCCTAATTCGGGCAGCTGTAACCCCTTGATTAGTTGGGAATTTGGAAAAGTACCCTTAATAAAAGTTGTAGTACGTAGAAATACCTTTCCAACCACATTAGGAACAGGCTAATCAGAGATTGGGTCAGCGAAATATGATCATCGCAATATGGCTAATAGTAAGGCGCTTAAAATTCGATAGAATCGACTAAGTTTTCAATATGTCTTCCTTCCAGCCTAATTTTGTGAAAATTTGTTGAGAATTTGAGAAAAATTAATCATAAAAGTTGTATCTCTTTGAAATATATTTCCAACGGTATATTGTGGAGTCTAAACGGAGCTTTGTGCTAGGAGTTATACCCATTTTACCGAACGTTGTCAGAAATGGCCTAGGGCGCCATGCCAGGCCAAAATCACAGAAAAATGTAAAATTTATCAGGCCCTATAATATAGACCTAGTACACTTCCCTGGGCAACGCGCTAGGCCAAATTATGCCTGAAACGCCCTTTTTTTGAATTTTATATGCACCCACCTCCGAAAAACTTTTCCCACTTAATTCTAAACCGTCTTTTGGAGAGAAAACACCTTAGGGCTTCCACAAAGCATCCAAGGTGAGTTCCTACTCAAACCCCATATTATTACATCAACCTAACAAAGGTTAACCCTAGAATCCTCATTTATTCCATAGATTATCGATTGAATCTTCGTCTTGGACAAAAGAACCCTAGAATCCGAATTCAAGAGGATTGAATTTCAAAAAGGTAATACTTCTACTCTCTAATCAATTATAGTTGTGAATTGATGAGTTCTTGGGAGAATAGTAAATGGGTTTGATAAAGAGTATCATATGAACTATGCTAGGGTTTTGGATTATTAACTTAGGATTGTTGTAGTCATATGGGTGATGAAGAGTGATATTACTTTCATCAAATTGAGATTGTAGAATCACCTAGAAGTAATAGAATGGGAATTGGGTGAAGAAAACACCATTAATGAAGGTTGTGGAGCTTTATGCCCACCAAGTGTTTGATAAAATGCTTAGGTGACCAAAGCATGAATATTATTGCTAATATGGAATCCCTTTGACTTGTATTGCTATAGATTAAAGTTGAGAAGGTTGACAAACATTGTACTACGCTCAAAAGCAGGAAGTTAAGGTATGTGAGACTAACTCTCTACGTTTGGGAATGTTAATGATTCTCCCTACGCCATGTTCTTTTACAACGTTTCTAATTGCTTAAAAAATATAGTTAAGCTTAGTTCCTTGAATAGTTGTAGAACTTCTATTCTCCAGTTTCGTAATTCGTTCATGACTTTCATTCCAAACGTTGTGAGCTTAGTACGTAATTAATATAGACTTGTGTTTGATACCCATGAGTCTCAGTCTAGTATATACTCAGCATGTTTATAAATAGTAAAGCTTCAGGTCTCATAATCAGTTCATGAATACATGTCTCAGTATAGTAATGTTCAGTATTCCAGAGTTATGCATTACAACATGGTCCTCAGTTCCTTGATACCAATTTATCGAATGTTGAATACTTGAAAATGGGCACAAGGCCACAGATTTTGCATGCTTATACTTAGGCAC
Organism: Lycium barbarum; assembly: GCF_019175385.1. NCBI lineage: Eukaryota > Viridiplantae > Streptophyta > Magnoliopsida > Solanales > Solanaceae > Lycium > Lycium barbarum. The sequence continues at coordinate 168,421,445 of NC_083337.1, forward strand.
AAGACCACAGATTTTGCATACTCATACTTAGGCACAAGGCCACAGATTTAGCATGCTCATACTTAGGCACAAGGCCACAGATTTTGCATATTTATAGTTGGGCACAAGGCCATAGATTATCTATGCACATATATATTGGGCCTAAGGTCACAGACCATGATCTTCAGTTAAATAGGTGGTTCTCCATTCAGAACAGGGAGTATTCATATCTTTGCTTCCTTTGTTCATTTCAGTTATCAGCTATCAGATATCAGTTTCAATTTCAGCACTATTTATATGTTTATTGATTTGGGTTGCCCTTTCCCCGAGCACCCTATTTACAGTTCTTTTTTTTAGTTGCTTTACATACCAATACAATTCAAATGTACTGACGTCCCCTTTTATTGCCCGGGAGCCTGCATTTCAAGATGCAGGTAACGATTTACAGGTTGACGATTCAGAGCGCTAGGATTATCGTACCAGCTATCTGGTGAGCCCTAGTTCCCTGGGGGCGTTATCACATTTTACAGTCTTTTCACTATTTCTAGTCAGTCAGGTATGCTGGGGGCCTTTTCCCGGTAAACAATCAGACTTTATTATCCTTAAAGGCTTCATAGACTATAGTCCAGTCAGTCAGATGTTTAGCAGCTTTTGTGTTAGCCTTGTTGGCTACTTATTCAGACTTTCAGACTCATTTAGTATTTCCGCATTTATGATATTTCAGACAGACTCTTAGTAGATCAGCATGTGTTAGTAGTATTTCTATTTAGTATGTTTTGATGTCACATGTTGATTCAGCCAGCCAGTTGGTTCACTCGGTCACATGCAGTCAGGCACCGAGTGCCGTGTTACACCCAGGTCATGGTTCGGGGCGTGACAATCACATTAATAAAAATATTATCTCATGAATTATAAGAGCAAGAAATATTAGTGCACCAATTACACAAACACATGGTACTTTCTGACCATTTTCATGGGATCGAAATTGATCTTTCTTAATGTTAAGCGATGTCATGGCCATTGGGGTACTCAGTGGAATCGCTGTAAAACCTTTTAAATCCTTCAAGGATTTTCATATAAACTTCATTGTCTAGCTAGACATGACAACAATTCATTATACGCATTCAAATTTTTCATGTATTGCCAGACTGATAAGAAACCTCATTGCATCCACCACAGGAGAATTTATCTCCATACAATAATGTCAGGATTTTCGCGAAAAACCTTTATGCCACAAGGCACAAGTCATACTTTATATCTTACGACTTTATTTTTCATTTTACTTTTAGCACAATAATTTATTTGTACCCCACTGACATTATATCTTGAGGTCCTTGGACTATGGATCCAAAATATCACTTTTCCAAGTGAAACAAAGTATACTTGAATTGCGTATTTATTTGGCCAATCATTTATCTGTCCACTATTTGACAGATTTAAATTCAAGATCCTCGTCACCATTTATAATATTGAGCGCTATATCAAAAGATACCGTCGACGGTCATTTGATGTCAGTTTCAATACGACATAACTTATCGAGATCTCTTTATATATCATCATTTCCAGGTACCTGAAACTAACCAAAGGTTGTATGAAATATTATGTCGTGGTGCTATTTTAAAGCACTTGTCTCATTAGTATGACCATCTTGATCATTTGCTCCTCCTTCTTTAAGGAGTTTTATCTTTGGAACCGATCAGTCTATCGCCATAGACTCTGTCCTTTAAGGACTTTAATCCAAATTGGAATTGGAGCATTTGCAGCTGGAATATAATATTCACTTTTGGGTCAGTAAATGTGTCTGGAAATCGACTTGAATTATTTTTCAAACGAGGATCATACCGGCGATAATTCATTACATATACCTTCTTTTCTAGCCGCTTATCATACCTCCCCCTACTGTTAAGAAATCTAACATTTACCGCCTAGCCTTATTTGGGGACCCATCTTTATGCGTTGTGGTGGAGCAATTAAATCATATACCGCACGTTCAAATTTCTAGACGGGAATTACTTGGTTCCTGACCCTGAACCAACCTCGAGGAGAGAATCATTACTTGTTGGCTTGATGCTTACAAGTGCTGCTACATATTAAATAATCTATTTCAAACCATTTTTTTTTTTTTGGAGATTTGTTCTCATAACCAATTGTTTAGCTATAATTGGAGGCATACAATTTCTGCTAAACCAACTTGGATACAAACCAGCATATCAACATGATTTTCATAATTTGAAACTGTGCTCTTAATTTAATAATTTGAGCAAACAATCTTGCAATAACCAAATCGCAAATTGATACCAAATGCATATGTGACCATAACATAGATGCATCTATTAAAACCATATGATAGTAAATCGGTTCACGTGGCAGGTGACTGGCCCCCATATATATATATATGTATCACCTTTTATACGTTTCCAAAATCAGGGGATACACTCCCAACCCTAGCTGGTAGAATAATCAATTTGTCTTCTTGAGAACTAGCAGCACAAGAGAATTCTTGAAGAATTGCTATTTCTTCAGTATAAAACCACGTGAATTCTTAATAATTTTCGCATCGTATTTGAACCGGATGGTCAACCGGCCATGCCAACTTCCGTAGCATGTGATTCCATCATGCTTGTATTTATGTAGTACAATTCGGAGGAAAAACGAGCAACTTATACATACATTTTGTTTACCCACTATAGTTGTAGTAATATGAAGATATTAATCCTTCCCGTAATTTATAGTCTCAATATAATTCATATTTGGCCAATGCCTTTGAAACTTAAAAGTTTCTTTTGAGACTTACTACAACACCAACATTATGAACAATTTCATTCCTTCGGGTAGTAACAAATTAGCTTTTCCAAAGCTCCCAATTAATTATGTACTACCATATATTTCATAATACCATCCATATGGTGAACATCTCCTTTTGGGAGTAACATGGTCAATAAAAACCTTTATATGCAATATTTATTTCTTGCTATTACCCTTCGGCAATTCAAGATAACGCAACCACAATATCTATGACGAACTAAAAATACGTGGCCAATGACCATTTATTCCAAAATAAAACTTCATTATTTCTCTCAAATCTCCCGTAGTGGTATATATCCAATCATATATGAGCACGTCCTTATCCATAATTTTACACATTTCACTTTCAAAATAGGCAAGCATTCATAATGTTTATCACAAGTGACATTCTCTTCAAGGAAAGGACTATAATCATATATATGTGCTTCATAAACTTTTATTATAAACCCATTGTCTTTAGCATATTCATAGACTCACCTCGACATCACTTTGAAATTGTATTCCTTTCTTTTGATGGAGGATTTATAAAATTGTTATCAAATTAGGTCGCATGACAACCCTGTGCCCAATGACCTTTCATACCAAATTGAGGCACAAGTGACCTTCAACCTTTTTAAGGACCATTTTGAGAACCATAGTGCTCTTCCTTTTATTATTACCACGATGATGACTTTTATTATTTTCGTCCCTTGCCACGCCCACATTTATTCGCATATTAAACCATTTGTCTTCTTTCAGACTTTTTATGCACTGCTATCATATTCCCCTCACAGAATGGATCATATCAAGTGGGACGGGCTACATGATTTTTCACACATTATTTTGCCTTAGTCATCATTATATCATCAATATAGAGCATCATGACTCAAACCCAACGTCTTATCCATATATAGGCGTGTTAGGCCACAAATCGATGGGACTTGAACCCAATATCTTATATTACCATCATAGTGCACCGGACTCAAACCCGATGTCTTATCCTTTTGATGTGATGAGACTTGAATCCGCTGTCTTACCCTCGAATAATGGCATGATAAGTCAAAGTGGAATGGGGCTCACCTTTTGATCCCTTAAAAATATTACCACTCACTGTGGCCATGAATTTCTTTAGAATAGTCTAATTGGGAAGAATAATCAACTATACAACGTATGAATAAAATTGTAGATCGACATGTTTAGTACCATTTTCTGAAGTTTTTTTTCGCTCCCGATCATTTCAAGGCTTAAGAAGGCTTTTGCAATAGTCACTTTTTGTGTATCAAAGAAGTACTCATTATTTTCTAATGAGAAGTAAAGAACAAGATCAAAATAAAACTGCTGAGAATTTATCCGAAATATACACAATCTTATGAGCACTTAATCCATTTCTAAGCCAATATAATAGGCTCATCTATATAAGCATGAAATTTTATAGCCGTCATTTCTATGCAAAAATGACGTGTTCTAAAATTAAGCTAAAAGAGTAACATTATAAAAGGATGAAAGCAATAGAAATAGAGGGACAAGAGATGAGAATTTTCTTATTCATCCAAGTGTGTTCAAGTCACCAACTATTACATACAACTCAATTATATATAGGAATACATTGAGAACACCAACGGGTGTGTCATAAACATGGGTAGTAACTATTTGGAGTTATAGAAATAAAGTGTGGAAGTAGTGGTCATAATGTAATGGGGGTTACTTCTACAAGAGTTATGAACATGAAGTAGTGGAAGTTATATGTAGAGGAGGAATAGATATCCACACACTAATATTTTCATAACAAAAATTACTTATTTTAGAACGGAGGGGGAAGCAAACAACTATCTTTTTAAACTAGTATTGATTTAGGGCTTAATGGGCTTGCTATTGTGAGGTGAAAAGTTTATACTAGTTAATGATAGGATTAAAGGACTACCTTGCTATTTGGTTACTTTTCTCTAATATCGTATTTCCAACTTCATCATTCTTTTTAAAACAGCCAAAAGATGAAGTACCTATTTTACAAAAAATAATTTGTATTTTCAATTTAGCTAGGTCTTTTATTATACTATCTTATGGAGTACTAATTATTTGAGATCGAGATGCCAAGTGTGATCGCAATTTGATATATGGTTAGATTTGTTAAACTTAAACCTTTTGAATATCTAATCCTGCTCTTCAAATCGTAAAATCTAATTTATGAGTGTCTTAATGCATCTGATATTGTATGCTAATTCGGACGTCAAATTTCAATTTTGAAATAAGAATATTTATAATGTTTAGAAGCTATACACAAAAACTATAGATTATAGTAATTGGGAGTAGCTAAAATATTTAAAAAGATATTTGGAAACAATTGTGATTAAAGGAAAAAAATCACCATTTTACTTCTACAGTTTTGTCATTTGTTAGAGGGGAGACAGGAGAAACCAGTTAATATAAGTTACGACTAAATTACTTCATTTAAAAATAAGTGGTGTTGTTATCTTTTCATTTTATTTCAAAATAAGTGGTGTTTTACATAATCAAGAAGATATTAATGATGTTCTCTCAATTTTACCCTTATTTAAATAAAGAAAATTTTATATAACCAAGAAACTACTACAGAGCTACATCTTTTTCAAGGTATTTATTAATAGTAAGTTAGTAAAAATACACCTTATTTGCTTTCTAAGAATAAGTAGTTTTCTTAAAGTGTGTGCCCAAGATAAGTGCACCGCTTATTTTGAAATAGAGGAGTATTTTTCTGCTATAAATGTGTGCCCATCCCAAAGCCATCCACATTTCACCGACTAATATGGGAAAGAAAATTTTAAACCTCATGACCAAAAACATTACGTATAAATTTATGGGAAAAGGACACAAATGGCCGCTGGGCCCAAAATAAACTCACGCCTTGGTCCAAGTTTTCTCAAATTCAAAAAGTAGCCCCTAAACAATCCCCATTCGGTAGCTAAAATTTATAGCAAGCCTTTAGTCGCCACAAAAGATTTAAAAAGTCGCCACTAAAGGTTGGCCGGCCCAATAGCCCGAGCGCTTTTTTTAAAAAAAATGGCCTGCTACAGAAAAATCAGGCTTTTTAGTGGCAACTAAAATAGTCGCCACTAAAAGTTAAATATACCAAAACATGTATAATATGTGTATATTTAGTAAGAAATATTCCAAAAAACTCTGAGGCGATTTTTGTATATAATATGTATCATTTGTGTATAAAAATATGTATCAGTACCTGTTTGTAATGTATAGAAACTGTATAAAATATGAATCACTAAGATATGTATCATTTTCGTATATAATATGTATCATTTTTGTATATAAAGTGTATATATAATTCCAGTATGTGTATATAAATTGTATCAGTCTTGTATAGAAAGTGTATCATAAGTATATAAGATGTATCATAGAAACCGTATCATTGTGGTATATATGTATCACTATTCTATATGTAAAAAAAAAAATATATATCATATTATTATTGTATAAGATGTGTATAATAAATGTATCATTAACGTATAATTTATGTATAATAAAAGTATAATTAATTTCAGCATATGTATATAAATTGTACCATTCTTGTATATAAAGTGTATATGTGTATAAACTGTATCATTCTTGTATATAAAGTGTATATATAATTCCAGCATATGTATATAAACTGTATCATTCTTGTATATACTACTAAATATACACATATTATACATATTTTGGGATATTTCTTACTAAATATACACATATTATACATATTTTGGCATATTTAATCTTTAGTGGTGACTTTTTTAATTGCCACTAAAAAACCTAATTTTTTTGTAGCAGACCTTTAGTGGCGACCTTTTTGGTTTTTAAAAGCGCTTGGGCTGCTGGGCCGGCCAGCGCCTGACATTATTTTGGTTGGTTGGCAATTTTTAGTATTATTTTGGGCCGAGCGGACTCCTGGAGGTATTAGATCCAAATATTTGCTAAATATGATATTACTTTGGGCCATTGGCATATAGTGTCCTTTTCGCTAAATTTATTAACTACACCCGTCGAATGGCTAGAATATTTCAAACCAAGATATTATATAATTAATATACAGTACTTTAACGGACGCGAATGGTCATGTGGTAAGGGGACTATAAGCCTTGAATTGCACCTACCACAAGGATGTGGACGTGGACCCTTGAAAACACACAAAACGCCAAGAGGCTTATCATATTGGGTTGACAAGCATTTATCATATGTTCAAGTAGATATGAATGTGGGCACTGGGGTAGTGAGAGATATTTTTACATTATTGGTTAATAAGAAGAACGCTATTAGGAGTATCAAATGGGCGGGTAGAGCGGAATGTGAACGGACTAAAATTGACTGAATTAATAATGAGTAGGTCATTAGTCAAGGATCCACCCAAAGATTACTTCGGCTGAAATGAATGGGTCAAAATGCGCTAAACAAGCAACAACCCAGCCGACCCAACTTACCAAGTTTTAATTTATTTGTTTGTTTGTTTTCAAAATTTGTTTAATTAAGTAATAAAATTTTATTTTATTTATAATGAAAAAAATCTATCGACCAAGTTTCTCATGAATTAATTTAATTTGGGCTACGTATTAGCCTAACCTTTAAATGAGCTGAATTGGACATGTCAAAATAGATTGAATTAAAAAATGAGCAGGTCATATTTTTATAGCCTAATTTTGCCACTTCTAAATGCTAAATTATAGTAAGAAAGTGCATAATTTAGCGTCAACTCATCATGCAATTTGTTCAAATTTTTGTTCGTTAGGTCAGTCTGATTGTCTTTAGACTTAGATGTACATCAAGCACTGCAATTGAAGGTGTTAGCTATATTTCAATTCAAAGTTTTCTCCTTGCTTTCAACCATAACAAATATAAGTAGTGAATATTGAAAATCAAGTCTTTAGTCAGTAGTGTGTCTCTTTATAGAATTGCACAAACAAGGAACATCAGAAGCATATGTGTGATGAGATCTACAAAAACGTGCTACTTTCTACAAAATCTACCAATCATCTTTACAGAAAGGACGTGGGCTTTAAAACAAAGAACGGAGATTAGTTCTATACATTATTGATTTAAGTTAAAACATTATCAAAAAATAAATTTCACTATCTGTGTAATTAAACTTAGGGAAAAGGGTCAAGAATACCCCTCTACTTTCTTTTGTTAGCTAAGTTTGCACTCCGTTACAAGTTAGGGCTATTTATAACCCCGTCGTTAAAACAGTAAGCAAAAATATCCCTCAATTGGATGGAATCCCTCAAATCAACCTCGATTCCCCAACTTCACTTAACATTACCCGATTTCTCTTTTTTAATATGATCCGGCCCACCTAATTAAAATCTAAGGTTGATTTGGGATTCCATCCAATTGAGGGGTATTTTTGTTTACCTTCGTAACGGCAGGGTATAAATAGCCCTAGCTTGTAATGGAGGGCAAACTTAACTAATAAAAGAAAATAGACGGGTATTTTTGACCCTTTACCCGGTGCCGTTTGGCTGTTGTTTTAATAGAGTTAATACCTGCATAAGAATCAACATAATGTAATACATTGTTTGGTTTTAAGGAGGGAATCTCGGTATAAAATCTAGCATAGCATATATAATATTTGTTTTTTTCTTCTAAATTTTCATATATAATATCCTCATATATAGACAAAAGTGGATTCAATAATGGGTTCACGATTTTGACAAAAGTGTTATGTGTTGCGTTTGTATAAGTTATATCTTTAACTCTAAGACAGACAAGCATGCGCCTGTAGCTCAGTGGATAGAGCGTCTGTTTCCTAAGCAGAAAGTCGTAGGTTCGACCCCTACCTGGCGCGTTTCTTTTTTGTTTTCATGTCTAACATGGAATCCAACATCTAGTTAACCTTTTTGATAAAACATTTTCCACTTAAATCAAGTATAGAATCGACATGTCTGAGTGAGTATGCAATTTAGACTTACAACGAAAGAACATAAATTTACCAAAGCGCAAGACACTATCTGCGTATGCTTAACCAGAAAAATAAAAAGGACTCTTCGGACCGTGAAGATATATGTAGATGTTGATAGCCAAGCCGTGTTTATTGATATCCCTGCACTTGCAGAAATTCTAAAGCAGAAAAGCTGAAATGCCATTATGCCATTTACTAACAAAATTAGTGCCAGCATTAACAAAATGAAACTTGATTTCTGAAACAAAAAGCAAAGAATTAAGTTGGAGCTTGGAGGAGTGCCACAATACAGGAGAAACAATTGTTGTAATGCAGCAGGATGAATGCCTTTCTCTTCAGCTCCTTTACAAAACAAAATTCGTTTTGTCTGCCTACAGATTCTCAAACTACATATGGGTTTGGTGCAAATGGTTGTTCATTTTGATCAATCTGATTTTCTTTAGACTCAGCATCAAGAATTGCACCTCTGGGATTCAGCTGATCTCTCTCTGCTTTTATTCTCACTGCTATAGCTTCACCAAGAGCTTCCTCTAAATATGATATTTCCTTCCATAATCTAGTAATTTCACCTTGAAGCTCCAAGTTTTCTGGCCTTGTCGACATTTGATGATATTGATTCTCCTCTAAATTCCCCAGCATAGTCACACATATTATATCTTCATACCTCAAAATTGAGACTAGTCGTTTCTCTTACTGCTCAGCTTCCAACTCATCAGTCCGCTCATGCAACCCTTTGCCATCATCGTCGCTCTATGTATCCGAGTAGTTAATGATGGATAAACTGATTCTGATTTATAAGAAGAACTAACACGCCTCAGGCAGTGAGGTTTCCATTTAACAGAGACAAGGCTAGTTGCTTAGACCCCGTATTATGTGTATGTGAAGGAAGTGGAGATGGTATATTGGAAGGTTTAGTAAAACCAACATAAGAGATGGCCCCAATCTTCAACCCAGGAGTGGCTTGAAGATTTAGTCAGTGTCAGAAATCAACTTTCTATCTTCATTCATGAATTCTTAATTTTATACTTATTCAATTGGTAATATTGATTCCATTCGAAAACGATGTCTCTTAGTTTCATACTCCAATTTTTCAATGTCTAAGTAACCTTTGGATGGAAATTACTACAACCAGGTTTCCGGGCCAACAGCAAATATTTTCTTGGCTAGTTGCTGCACATAACAAGCTTACTGTAGATGCACAAAACAAATAACAATGTCCTTATTACCTTTCTTTTAAGGTACTACCTCCGTCCCAATTTAAGTGTCTTATTTTTCTTTTTTGTCTGTCCCAAAAAAATTACCTCTTTTTATATTAAGTAAGTTTTGACTAGTTTTAGATTAAAAGATTTAAAGGAGTACACACATCTTTAATTTAAGATGACTACAAGATTCCAAAATCCTCCTTTATTTCTTAAACTACATGCCCAGTCAAACTAAGACACTTAAAATGGGACGGAGGGAGTATATCCTTTTTGTAGCACAACTACTTGTCTTTACGAGTTGTTACAGCCAAGCGCGCATACACACATACTAACCCCTCTTCAGATCTTGCAGTGCCACATGACCAGCAGGCGAAAATAAGCCAAAAGCCACAATTATATCCACATTTTAGAAATATCACAAGACATGATCTCACCAAATTGAATCTAAATTGGACCTCTACATAAGCAAAGTTGCACCAAAAGTCAATATTTTCCCTCAGGTTAAACATACAAAACTCCAACATACTCTATTACAAGAAGAAATTGTCCAACTAACAATCTCCAAGCCACCGGATCATGTCCCAGCTTTCCGACGGCCAACACGAGCAACGAAACCAGCCTTGATAGGAGCAACTGATCTTCCAGACCCGCACTGCAAAAAATTAAACAAGCAAAAAGGATTTTACATCAGAAATAAACAATTTAATTCTAACTTGTTTTCCATGATTCAATCTATACTTATTGCCCTTTACAAATTGGAAAAAAAAAAAAAGCAAGAGAGGATGAAAAATTCAAACAATTTTGAAAGGTGATGCCTTGAAAATAAGAAAGCAGGCATGCCAGTCTTCACCTCTATTTCAAGGTTAAAGAGCTGGGAAGACTACAGCATTCTTTCTTGTTTTTTGATTGTGGTTAAAGAGGGGAATACTAAAGAATTCTTGAGGGTAAACAGATATCACATGATCAAAAGCATAAACAATTCAATCAAGAAAAGCAACTCAATAAAAATCAAGATAAATAGACACCCTGAGATCTCGTATTACTCAAGCATATGATCTGGCAATTAAGACTTCACATTCCGTCACAGGATGCCAAGCAAGTAGCCTAGAATCTCGAAGCACCGGCACTTGCTCTACGGAAGCCTAAAGGACAAACTTTATACACCCCACTCATGCTGTATCCCATGGTTTCGGAGGGAATAAAAACCTAAAAATACCTAGACAATCGTCTGCCACATAGTTTATTCTCTATTTGTCTGATGAAGAAACATTGGAGCACAAACTACAAAGATATGATTTTACATTCACAAATGCTAAGATTGAATGCAGATAATAAACAGATATCGCGTCTATTTTAAAACATACCTTCTCACATCTGAGGAAGAAAAGACGGTTTTCCTTTGAAAGGATAGTATCTGGACTTTTACAGCCATTGCAGATGACATACTCATCTGAAAGCAAAAGAAAGTTGCCGAGAGAAGGCTGTTAAATTGTAGAATGCAGACACACATAACAAAGCACTATTAACAAGAAAAAATAGGAAGAATGTCGTTTCTGAATAGCTGCAGCCTGCATATAATAGATCAGGATTGGCAATGGAACTTACTGACATATCGCCGAAGGATTCCTTCAAAATTCTTAGGAGCAAATCTTCCCTTGATGACCAATCTTTGCTGCCCATCAAGTGATCCACTAGTCCCCATTTCAGCCAGCAAGAAAGTCATAACATGCTCAGGCTGCCTATGCATCCTATAAATAGGAAACGACTACTCAAGCAGTGCAATGAGGGAGAACATACGGAAAGATAAACTGACAAGACCTCACAGGAATTCCAGTGATACCTTCCATTAGTGATACCCACTGTAACACACTACTATCAATCATGAGACATTATACACCACAAGTTTCAAAAACCAACTTCAATCAACAATCAGATTTTAAACCATGATCAGGTTTGTAAAATCAAACACAGCATCTAAACTCGATCAGTTATAATAGACTAACTATATTCTTCAAACTCACTCTTGATCTTCACACCAAATACAATTGTGTCAAACAAATCACAGAGAGAGAGAGAGAGAGAGAGAGAGAGAGAGAGAGAGAGAGTTGTTAGAGGTACAACCAAGGGCTATTTCAGTGCAGCAAGATTTTCATCATGTAAAGAGTATGATAATTTCAGATTGCAATAATTAGATCGAAAGCCAAACAAATTTTGAGCATATTTCTGTAGCGACTCAAAGTGGTGTTTCAATTTTTCAGGTTCCACTTTCTACAGATGAGAAGATATTATAATACTGGTCCAAAACTAACCCATCCTCTTGATTTATTAGCTATCTCAAGAAAACAGCAGTAGGGTATCAGAAATAGTGACATCATTGTGGCAATAAAGATGCTGGTTTCTACGCAAATTACACTTAACTAGTTAAAACAAGTAATGATGTACTGCAGGCATGGTGCAAAGATTGTCTACATGTATTACGCCTGTCATAACAAATAAAAAATACACATCCATGATGCTGAACATAAAACATTCAATCAAAAAGGACACGTGGACGACAGTAAATGATGCAAAGGCTACAATGAAAGATAACCAAGTGAAAAAGAACTTACGTCTTGCAAAGATCCATGAAATTCACAAACACGGTTTTCTTTGTGCCTTCACGAAGAACTTGAGGCGGCCTCATAACTGTCCTTCGCCTATCTCCAGCAAGCTCAGGATTATTCTCACGGAGAATGTTAAATACTCTGCCCAGAAGCTGCAGAATCGAAAGCGAAAATCAATTGCCATCAACAAAAACCCTAAAAGCAAGCCATAGTGTGCATCAGGAAATGAAAATCAGATCTATGCCACTAGTTCCGTAGACCACGTCAAGCAGGCAACCTCTGCACGAAGAAGTACAATGAGTACAGTGGACATCCCCTCTTTGGCAATCTATTCCTAGTCTTAGCACAGATTCCTTATATTAGAACTGTATACAAATGATACTGCCCCTAAACTTAACTTAGCTTATCTTAGGGTTATTGAGTTATCCATCAAAAAGTTTACATAGGCATAAGATAATATAACCGTCAAAGTATTACCAAACATTTGCCAACTTTTTGTAATTTATGCTGGCCTTGGTTGTTTTTAATCATACGCCTGGACTCGTTCTGTGGGGCTGGCAGATATGCATTATTACTTAAGTTCAAGCTCATTCCTGGAGTAACTACCTATTATCTGGGGCAATCTAGCGCATTTTGGAAGTCTATTAGCAGGTATATGCAGAAAATATGAGCAATTGAGAAAATACCTCCTCATATTCATAATCTCGATCAGTTCCCTCCCAAGGAAGATGTTGCAGGACAATTTCTCCAGGTTCTTCATCATCTCCAGGGTGATCTAGAAGAAGAGAGCAGGTTATATCTCAAATATTACCACACTAAAACTCAGCAAAGCTGAAAACTGAAGATCTCACCATCCACATCCTCGCCAATGCTTTCCTTTTCATCACTCAGGAGATCAGTGTGTGCCTGTACAATTTTAAAATGGTTTATGATGGTTCATGACAATGGATCTCAAGAAAATACTCCCTAATTTCTTCTATCATTCAGTTAATTTCACTGAAACATTTTGAGGTCATAAGAATAAGCCTTTAACCATTTCTGTGGCACTTTAACCCCTTCGTGAAATCTAATAGCAAAACTGGCCATGCTTTGGTGCTCAGGGAGTTACATGGGTTTCTTGAGGTACATAAGAAAGAAATCAAACAATTGTATTTCCTTTCCCTGCCTCTTCACAATTCCCTCCACTCCCACCCTCTCTTTCTGTTCCCTCCCATGTAAAACATACATGTTCGTATCGCACCATTCAGTCCTCCGGTTTCCTCTTTTAGGAGGGGTTGGTGCCAGAAAATAGATAGGTTGCAAGATATTCATTAATAATTGAATAAAAAATATTTCCATGTAGGATTGAACAAAACTAACCGGCTTCTTCTTCTTCTTTTTACCAGAAAATGTAGCCTCAAGGCCTTCAGAAACTGCATAGCAAAACAAATGAGAGAGATCACATTCAAGGTTCAAATTTGCTTCAGTAGTTAAATATCTTCGGAGGGTGGGGGCATGTGCGCATGCGTGTTTTTTTTGGTTTTTTGGGGAGAGGGCAGGAGGTTGATCAGGTGATTATACACTACCACCTCTCTTGAGGTTATGGAAAACATTAGGTGAAACCAAGTTTTACAATTAACGTACCAGATAAATTCTCAGTTTTTTCAGCCAAGCTATCAACAGAGTCATCTGCAGGATCTTGAATTACAACCTTCTTCTTTTTCTTCTTTTTTGTAGGATCAAAAGGTGCTATCTGCAAATGTGTAGAAAGAGAGCAAAAGATAATGAAACCAACATAACAATCACAAAAACACAGCAGCTTCAGTATGATCTCAACAACATATCAACTTGAAAATGGATAAAGAAGGGCAGCCAGGTGCACAAAGCATCTTGCGTTAGCAGGGTCCAGGGAAGGCCCGCACTCCAAGGGGTGTGATGTAGACAACCTACCCTAATGGATGTAAAACCAATTGAGTGCTTTGCGTTGTATATTTGGGTGTAACTGAAGAGGTAAACGACCAACACCATATCTATCTGTAGTTTGATGACAACTCTGGCTAAAACCTACGCGGAACCAAATGCTCCCTCCCCTGCCTATACAGTATACACCCCTAGCAAAAGCATAACAGGTTTGAAATTCAACTCCTTGCTAATGGGGCCACAAGAGGAGCTCCTTAGAAGCACAAACTCTTGTGTTTTAGTTTTTTTAAATATTTTTTGCAATTAGATCAACCAACACTACTTAGGTTACAAGTAAATCCTATGGCATTACTTATTCTCCTGCATATTTTTAACATTAAATTGGCTATTTAGTGATACTATTAATGAAAGTCGAAGCTATCAGAATGTTCGAAAAGGAAGAAAGATCTATGTATAATTGCATTAAGCATCCATCATTTTCACTCGGGGAATTTTAATGAGGCATGAACGCTTAAAGACCAATTCATTTAAAGTTCAGAGGGTAGAGAATTGTGATTGTTCTGATGCCACTGAACTGCTAATCTTAAATTGCCTATCCGTACTATTATCAGGGATCAGTATCTCTAATTGTTTAATAAATTTTAGCATATATACCTTTATATTTGGTGTTTGACATCAAGAAGCATCAATCTAATGAAAAAGATTCCTTCTGCAGATCACACAATATGTTGTTGCTCTCTGATGCTGGATGAGCACTTGCACCTTCCATTTCCACCATCGCTCTCCGTCCCTTTTACCACCTCTAAAATGAACTTTCTACTACTTGTTACGTTCCACTACCAAAGAGAGGAAAGAAACCAATCTCAGGAAGTATGCTTCTTTTTCTAATTTTATTTTATATTCACTTCAAGGTCATTGCAGTCAGTTCTGCTCTGGATTGATTAGCAAAGAGGGGAACAGGAACACCTTTTTTACAAAAATCTTTATTGATGTTATTCTAACTTCCCCTTACGCACATAGATTACTACCAACAAAGAACGTTAAGATATCTATGTCTTGTCCTTTTACACGCTCAATAAAGAAGCCAAAGCAGCCACTGTTTTATGAGATTACCTCATACAAAGATGTGAGCAACGGACTTATGAAAAACTAAGCACTTTATTACGACAAGGAAAAATTCATGTAGAGAATTCTCGAGGATTTATGTTATAAATCCCGATACTGTAAAGTTTAACACTATCAATATACTTTAATCATTTGTAAAAGGTCGCTTATCATCTGTTTCAGGTTACCACTCTATGTCTATTACAACAGTTACCTGTTGCTTGACTTTTAAAATTGCGTAAACATTCTTTACGTGAAAATAAACCCAATCCTTGATAAGGGCTCTTTATTTAATGTGCCACTTTTGCCTAAAACTTTTTTAAAAACTATTCAAACAGCGTTACATACAGTTAGTAGGGACCTAAACACAGGAATTATCATTCCCAGAGCTGGACCACGCCAATACAAAGATGCATTACCAAGAGATGATGCAACGAGATATAAGCAAATACAGAAACTTCCAAACAGTAATACTCTAAAGAGGAAACGCTGAACTTACATCAGCCACCAACTCGTTTTGATTCTCTTCTTCAGCCATGATTGCAGTAAGATCTAAACCAATACGAATCAACAAATTAGCAAACAATATATCTAATTCGGAGTAATATCAGGCAAGAAAACCCTAAATCCTTATAACTAGCTTTTCTAGATACTCAAAAGTACATAAAAACTAATGCAAACTATCGCAATCCTCGAGAAATAGAGAAATCGTACCAACTGCTCCATAAATTTTCCTTGTTTCAGATAATTTCACACAAACTGATAAAACAGAACATGAATTTATGTGTATTACCCGTACACAAACACTAAACCCTAGACCAATACGAATCAACAAATTAGTAAACATATATATATCTAATTTGGAGTAATATGAGGCAGCTAAACCCTAAATCCTTATAATTAGCGTTTCTAGATGCTCAAAAATACATAAGAAATAATTCAAACTACCGCAATCCTTAAAAAAAAAAAAAAAAAAAAAGAGAGAAAATCGCAACAATTGCTCCAGAAAATCGTAATGTGTATTATAACTCGCATATAAACCCTAACTAGCTTTTGTAGATGCTTAAAAATACATAAAAATTAATTCAAACTATCGCAATCCTCGAAAATGGTAAAAGTAAGTCTAGTAACAGTCGCTCCAGAGAATTTACCTTGTTTCAGATTAATTCAGGAACCTCAAAATACAAAGAATCAGAAGCTAATGTTTCAATTCGTTTATCTTGGATGGAATACAGCGTCTTCTCTCTTTTGGATACTGCTGAGAGTTGCGCTTTTTGTTATTACTGTTATATAAGTAATCAGTTTTGGGCTGTATACCTGGGCCGCAAAGCTCTTATTGAACGGGAAAAGGGCATAAATGGCCATCCGCCCCAAACTAATCCCAAGCTGATGGCCCAAGTTGCTCAAAAACCAATATGTAGCCACTAAACTAATCCGGGCAATTCTCCTTTTGGGATGGTCTTTAACTTTTGCCCCTCAAATTGGTGGTCTTTAATTTTTGCCCTTCACCTAAAATTCATGGGTTTTGGGTTCGAACCCCCGCTCAGTCAAAAATTTAAAAAAAAATCACATGGCAGAATTTGAATTTCGCTTTGCCCCCTCTGGCAGACTTTTAGTTATGCTTAAATAAAAGTCTGCCGGAGGGGGCAGACTTTTGCCTTGAGGCATATATTTTTTATTTTATTTTTACTTTTCAAGGCAAACTCTTCGACTTGAGAATTTTGATTTTGTTAATCTAATTGTTCCTTCTAATCATTTGTTACGGCTTATATCACACCCACCCACCCCCATTAAACCACCCACTCTCTGGACCAGCAACCCTCCAACCCCAATTCGCTTCTCTTCTCCGTTACAAATTTTTTAGGTACTAATTAGTTGTAGCCTAGAAAATCTAGAGAGAGAAAAAAGAGAATATTACTCTTCTTTTCTCTCTCTACATATAGATATATCATATATATATATATATATATCATATATATATATATATATATATATAAAAAAAAAAACTAATTCCAGCATATGTATATAAAATGTATTATCGTTGTATATGTGTCACTACTGTATATGTATAGAAAATGTATCATACGTATAGAACTTGTATCATTGTTGTGTATAATATGTATCCCTATAGTGTATGTATAGAAAATGTATCATGCATGTAGAAAATGTATCGAAAATGTATCATAGGTATAGAAAATGTATCATACGTATAGAAATTGTATCATTGTTGTATAGAATACGTATCCATACAGTGTATGTATAGAAAATGCATCGAAGGTATAGAAAATGTATCATATGTATAGAAAATGTATCATTATTGTATAGAATATGTATCCCTACTGTATATGTATAAAAAATGTATCATCAGTATAGAAATTGTATCATAGGTATAGAAACTGTATCATTGTTGTATAGAATATGTATCACTAATGTATAAGTGTAGAACATGTATAAATCCATTTTGTAGCCTTTTTTCAACTAATTCCAGTATATATATAGAAACTGTATCATTGTTGTATAGAAAATGCATCATTCGTATAAAATCTGTATAATTGTTGTATAGAAAATGTATCGTACGTATAGAAATTGTATCAGTATTTAGAACATGTATCGTTGTTGCAATTTGTGTTTAATAAATGTATTTAGTAATTATACATATATTATACATGTTTTGAGATATTTTTTGAAAGCTCAATCAACGTACATGTTTCGGGAAGAATCGACAAAATAAAATATTCTGTTAATGCGTTCTAGCCTGGTGTAAATCCAATCGGCATGCATAAAGTTATAGAACTTCCAGATTCAGACTTCCTGATTTAAATGACATACAACAAACTTAGCAACTCACGAAGGGACCATAAGCATGCTGTCTTTCTTGCTAAAAACTTGATTTAACTTATTAGAGCTCACCACCTGGTTACCATTAAAAGACGGCCTTTTAAAATTTGACGGAAGTAGTATTCCGTTGTACTGGGTAGGTGCGAACCAAGGAAGAGAGTTCATTGACCAAAGAAGAGAGAGACTCTCATTTTTTCACTATAAAAGGGGGAACTAGGCAAAAGGTGTGATCATCATTAGATACTCCCATTTTTTCACTATAAAAAAGGGAAATAGGCAAAGGACATCATCATTACATAGGGAACGTGAGCAGCGAAAAGGAATTAAAAGGCATTGAGTTTTTGGATCATGTGGGTCGCTGCCCGCTGGGCTACTTGTGTCATTAATTTGGAGTGAATGTGTATTTCGGGGCATTTAGGTCAAATATGGGTCATTAAAATTTATAATGGCCAAGTAGTGTCCTTTTCCCATTATTGAACGAACTTTTAACCGGGCAATTCGCAGGAACAGCTTTATTTTGGGGTGGTCTTTAATTTTTGGCTCTTAAATTGGTGGTCTTTAATTTTTGTCCTTTGTCTAATAACATAAGGTTTGGGGTTCGAATCCCGGCACAATAAAAAAAAATTAAAGGCAGAGTTTTGTAGTAAAGTTAGGCCTACTCGAGCCAAAGTTAGGCTTGCAGGCAGAATTTTGCCTGCTTCAGGAAGAATTTGTTGGCCAAAACTCTGTCTCAAGGCAGAATTTTACCTTCAGGCAAAATTCTACCTTGCGAATCCAAATCTCTGTCTTGTGATTTTTTATTTTTTTTACTGAGCTGGGGTTTGAATCCAGAATTTCAAAATATTAGGCGAAGGTCAAAAATTAAAGACCACCCAAAAGAAGGACACTCCGCGCAAAAAAAAAAAAAACTTTTGGCCCCTATTTCCAAATTATTTAGCCTCTGTGCTAGGCTTTGAAACAAAAAGAAGTATATTTAAATAACCTTTGAATAATAGTATAAGTTAGACAATAAAAATTTAAGCTATTAGTTTTATTTGGTCATACAAGGTTCTTCATTTTTTTTAAGGGAAAAGGGTTCAAAATACACTCAAACTTTGGTCGAAATTGCTATAACACACTCCAACTTTGCGGGGGTCCTATGACCCCCCTAAACTTTTTTAAAGTGGAATTATTAGCTCCCTAGATGCTGAGGTGGCAAAGAGATTGTGTGTCACTCTCTCTAAGAGAGTGAGAGAAGAAATGAAAATGTTTAAAATTTATTTTATAAGCAGTTTTTAGAAATATCTATTTTTCTTTTTTTTTCATTTTCCTTTTCATCCCCTTTGTTGGGTTTCTCAACCACCATTAACAGATGAAGCATTAATGCTGTTCAACAAGTTTGCTTTCAAAGAACTCAACCTACGAGTTTTCAACAGATTAATCGTCATTGGATAATCGAAAATCTGCTGAGTACCAACATCTCTCTCTTCAAAATTAATATGTTACTAGAAAGCTTTTCTAAAAAATACAACATCAATTGATCAAACTTTAGTTCAATAAAAAAGAAAATTTAACATCAATAGTAATGTAACTACTCTTTAATATAATCCTCCCACATGCCAGACATAAATAAAACTTGGTAAATGGTTGGTGAGAGTAATTGTTAAAAATATCTACCAATTTATGGGGCTTTTTTTTACAAAATATAAACTTATGAATCAAGTTTTATATTTAAAAATTTTGAATCATGGTTTGAAACCCCAAATCATGCCTTTTTGTATGGGTGATTTGGGATTTCAAACCATAATTTGAAACCATGAGATGAAATGCATGTCCAAACACTGATTTCATTTTATGGTTTCAAACCATGATTTCAAATCGCATGTCCAAACGCCTACTTAACAGATTCACATAATGTTATTGAACTCAATTCCATAATTAATAAGCAATCGAGATGTTATCCTTCTCTTCATCCATCTCTCTTCTATAATTAGTCATTACTTCAACTATAAATGGGCCAATACAAAGACAACCACCCAAAGCACTAGTCTTGTAAAGCCTCTTGGCTTCTCTTTGGCATCAAGTTCTTTGATGATTACACACATGCATATATTGATTTGTGACTGGGTCCAATTGAACTTTCAGATTTGAAAACTTTTCATTACTTCTTGAAGGAGGACAGTAGGGCACATTAGTGCCTGTCGGTTTCCATATTCATCATGGGTCATATGCATCATGTTTTAATTTCTAAACGAATCTGGTAGATTAAGATTTGAAGTCAGCTGATATAAGTAATTATACATTCTATTAGCTACTTTTGTGATAGAGATTGATCCGCCATAATTTCAACTTCTTGTTAAAAGTTGAATTTATGATTTACTTTGACCAATCTTGAACTTAATCTAAATATTATAGTTCAGATTTGGACTGAATTTGTCACGGTTGTAAGAAAAGAGAGAAATTACAATTTTGTGAACCACATAGGTCATGATATAGAGTTTATTCTAATATAATTATTTGCTATAACAGTAAATATTTTTCAGAAGTAAGTCATTTTTTGGTGTTTTTTGTTATTTTGGTGCTTTTTGTTAGAGAATATTTCTCAGGTAAAATATTTTTCACCAAAGAGAGAAATGACTTCCTTGTTTTTGGAATGAAATCATTTTCTTTCGCAATTATCTCAACTCTTAACTCAATATCATTGTATAAACCAACACTTATACGTTATTATCAATCTTTATTACTCAAACTATCCTATTTCCTAATATTATTATTATTATCAGTCTTTTAATTTTAAAAAATCGAAAAATACTTTTCTAAAATAAAGCTATTTTCTGAAAAATGATTTCCATCATGTCAAGTGACAGACTTATAAGAAAAAAATAAAAAAAAATCTGCTCAATGAAGAGCTTCTAAAACCTAAGTGACAGCATTATTGGTTTAACATCCTCATGTTTTTCTGAGTCCGGAACTAAAATGCCCTCAAAAAAATTATTTTGAACCAAAATACCCCAACAAAAAAAATGTTACAAAAATACCTTTAGCGCAGTAAAATACTGCGCTATAGCACTTCACGGAGACGGAGCCGTTAAGTGCTATAGCGCAGTAAAATACTGCGCTATACAAATGTTTCTCTCACCTATAGCGCAGTATTTTACTGCGCTATAGGACTCTTTCTCTCACCTATAGCGCAGTAAAATACTGCGCTATATGACCCAAATAAAACCCCGTCGGGTTCCACCACTGGTCCCTCCAGTGGCCAAAAAAAATTGAAAAACGCCATTGGAGGCGATACCAAGGTGGTCCCCACATCCAAAAATCGTCGTTTTCTATTAAATTTCGTCCGGAAAGTTTAGATTCTCGGTATATTCAAGTCAAGGAGCAAGATTCTAAGTTCGAATTTTGGGAAAAAGCGGCGTACAACTCGATTAAAATAACTCTACAAAAAATCTTCGATTAAGGTTTTCTACTATGAACTTTTGTTATTATTTTGTTATATACATTATATTCTAAGCATGCTAAACATTTAATCCTTGCTATTTTCCAAAATAAAAAAAATCAATTTTTTTTGTGCTCTTGTTCGGATTGGGCAATGGCTTTTGCCACTGTTCCGATTTTTTTTTTTGTTTAATTCATTATTTGTTAAATGTTTATGAATTGTTAATTTGTTAAATGTTTATGAATTGTTAATTTGTTATATGTTTATGAGTTGTTAATTTGTTAATTATTTTATGAATTGTTAATGAATTATTATTTTGTTAATTGATTAATTGTTAAATATTGATTATGAATTTATTATTTGTTAAATATTGTTTATGAATTGAAATAAGTTGATTGGTAATGAATTATTATGTTGTTAACACTTTGTTTGGATGATTGTTATGTATTGTTTTGACATTTATCGTATTGTGTTGTATCGTATAGGACCAAATCAGTGGTTACATAAAATAAGACCTTTCGTCGTTACATAACAATAAAATTAAAGTAACAATCAAAGCAAACATTTGATTTAAACTAACAACATAATATAATACAATAGGTAACAACCATCCAAACAAGTTGTAAATGATTATGAAATGTTAATCTATATAATTTTAAAAGCGTGAATATATATGTTAAATAAAAAAAATTATCTTAAAAAGAATAGTTAAAGTTCTTCTTTTCATAAATACATAGGCTAACGAAAAAAATGTAAAGTTTGTAGGAAAATATGTGGTCGACGAATATACTGTTTTAGTTTAATTTTATCGTAGTTGTGTTGGCTATTTGGTCAACTAAAAATATATCACATATTCAAAATAGAGTTCCAAACAAATATTACTGCTGAATTTCGATTCCCAAACTAATTAACTTAACAAGTCTTTGCCATCACATAATTCAAAAGTAATTAACTTAAAAATCTTTGCCATCACATATGTGTCCTTACTATCACATATTAAATTTACTGCATATCCCATATTAATTATTCACAAGATATAATACTACATAATTCACATATTCCCTACAAATTATTAATTAGTTAATATAATTTATTTTTCATTTCAAGAATAATGACTAATTTAGTTTGTATAGACCGGACTCTTTCATGGATCCGAATGTTCCCCCTAGGCCCGATGTTCCCCTGGCGCCCGATGCTCACAAGGGGCCCGATGATCACCCGGGGCCCGCTGTTCACCCGGGGCCCGCTGATAGATCAGTATTGTCTTTGCAAGACAATCATAGGTCAGAGTTATTATGGGCCGGTACTATAGGGATATCTACTAGGTTCCGTCCCCGTAGGCTGCAGAGAGTGTAGGCTCTTTTGCGCGAGCACCCCCCACACCATCGCGTGTTGGAGATATTGCTTCGGGGCGGCATCTACCGTTGCGTGTCCGTTGGTCGGGTACAGCATGATTGGGCGCTCATCACGACCATGGTTGAGCGGTGGAGGCCAGAGACACATACCTTCCATCTTCGCACTGGTGAGACCACGATTACACTTCAGGATGTGGAGAGCCACTATACACTCGGTACGGGCCTCCTCCTGGTCAGACGTGGGTGACAGAGTTGACTAGGCTCACCCACTTCGTGCCTGATGCCGCGGCCCAGATATTGGGACAGAGTCGAGTTCAGCTTCCTTTAAAATTATGTATTTTAAATATATATATGTTACTCATTATTTAGTAATATTTTATATTTTAGGATTCGGTGCCAGCGGGTCCACCAGAACCACCCACTCAGGCATTTTCTCATGGGCCTGCCGAGCCAGTGATGTCTTCCCATGTGACTGTCGAGCCACATGTAAGCTTTTTATTAAAATTAGTTTTATTCAATATAAGGTCAATATTTAATATACATATTTGATTATTTAAAGTACTTATTTAAATATGCATGTTACTTATTACTTCATTTTTTTTCATATTTTAGGATTCGGCGCCAGTGGGTCCACATGAGCTACCCATTCATGAGCATTCTCATCAGCCTGCCGAGGCAGAGGTGTCTTCTCATGAGATTACCGAGGCGCATGTAAGTTTTTTACTTAAAACTAATTTTATTCAATATAAGGTAAATATTTATTTAATTTTTATAACCTTTACTTGGACTTCGAACAACATCTCGTCCAGGAGACTACCTCATATTCACCACCACACCCATCTCAGGAGCCTACTCAGGCGCCCGTTGACACACAGGTTTGTTTAAATAAATAACGTTAATGTATTCAATATAAATAAGAAATGGTACTAATATTTATATACTTTTCAGGTTCATCCTTCGGCGCCTGCGGTGGCGACTCCCGACGAGGAAGAGGTCGAGTTTCCAGACCCAGCTCAGCCTGAGATTCTGAGCGTGCCAGCGGGACTAGATCCCAAGAAGAAGCACGTTCTAGTTAAGGGCGCAAGGGCTAGGAGAAGAGGAGATGATCATGACTTGGAGCGCTCGGTTATTAAGAGGAAAAAGGGCGATGGAGACGATGGCGAGGGCGGTGGGATGGTATGAGCCTTAGGCCTAGGGATAGTCTCCGACATACTACATGTGGGACCCATCCTCGATAGTGTATATACATTAGTGTTGTACAATTTATCGTAAATATTATCTATTTTTTGCATATTTATAAATATTTCTTAGTCTTTATTATTGTTTATAGTTTCACATCCTAAATTGATAATAAAAAAAACCGTAACACATTCAAAATAAAGTTACGCATTAATATAAAAATAAGACGAAACCCTAAAAGATAAATAACTTAAAGCTAATGACTACAAGTCTTCAAACCAAAAAGGACTTCGAGCACTTTTCAACCACTAAAACGACAATCCGCAGTATTGCGTATTCTGGATGTGTTGAGCCTATTTTATTAATTGTACAAATATAACTAGAGTTCTATATAAAATATTGAAGTTCCGGAATCTCAAAGCATGATTAATATATGACTAAACTACGTAAAAAAGAGTGAAAATGTAATGTCGTGGAAAATGGCGGAGTCCCATAGCGCAGTAAAATACTGCGCTATAGGTGAGAGAAACATTTGTATAACGCAGTATTTTACTGCGCTAAAGGTACTTTTATAATATTTTTTTTTGTTGGGGTATTTTGGTTCAAAATAATTTTTTTTTGGGCATTTTGGTTCCGGACTCATGTTTTTCTTATGCCAGTCATTTGATAACCCACTCCACTGTAATAGACTCTTTTTATTCTAAAATAAGAAAATATACAGCAAGGGTGAGGTGCATTTGCCAAAAGGAGGACACATCTTCCTTCCTGATAATTATATTTGTCAATTGAATAAATAAATTGAATCAGTCAACTAAGAAACCGACTAAAACGGGCACCATTCGACCATTCTATGGCCAGTCTATTTTGTTAATTAATGACCCCTCATATAGACAAAAGTCATTCTGAAACTCTATTCAAATTTCTACTTCCACATGTCTTTCTAGTTTCTAATGGATTCTATTCAAAATTCTACTTCCACGTCTTTCCAATGGATTTAATTTAATATATTGATGGCATAAAAGATTATTTTATACTATCAGCTCATCCAGTTATAAGTAATTAATCATAACAAGGTGAATCAATTATTTCATCCTGTGTGCAATTTGAGATTATTCTTTTATTAGTCTGTTAGAAAAAAAAAATGGTATCTCTGTATATTTTTTCAAGCAATAAGTTTTTAGAGTCACGCAAATATTATGCCTTGTTTAGGATAACAAGTTTTACAATATATATAAGCGGCTTGGGGGACGAACACGGCTCCCAAGCTTAGACCAACAGCTTCACGAATTGTATCCGCATTAAACTCTTGTACCATGAGTTATATAATCTGTATACTTTATCCAACTATTTTTATATCCCATGTAGACATGTGTCATAGTACTTAATATTTAATTCCCTTCTCATGTATAGACGTATGCACTTCAAATTTAATTCTCCGACACATTTATTTCCTCCCTGCACTTTTACTTGTTCACTTTTGAATTTTTGTGTTCTAGCTGAATATTTATTCTCTTCTCATGTATAGACATATGCAGTTCAACTTTAATTCTCCTACACAAATTTATTTCCTCCGTGCATTTTAATTTGTTCATTTTTTACTTTTCACATTCTTTGAGAATTAATAAATCCCTCGTGGATATGTGCCATAGTACTGAATATTTATTCTCTTCTTATGTATACATGTGTGCACTTCTATTTTAATTCTCCGAGACATATTTATTTCCCACTTTTACTTGTTCACTTTTGACTTTTCACGTATTTAAGAATTAATAAATAAAGTACTCCTTCCGTCTCATATTACTTGGCCACATTACTATACTTGACTTTTCACGTTCTTTAAGAAATAATAAAAATGAAGTATTCCTTCGTCCATATTACTTGGCCACATTACTAAAAATATATGTCTATTTTTCTATTCGATATTTATCTTCTTTTCTATTTCCATTATCTCCGTTTTCCTTCTTTGCCAATACTTTAAACATGAAGAGAGGACGAACAATAGCAATGCATATTTGTACCAAAAGTTATTTTAATGCTGCTACACATCACTTGTTCACTTTTGACTTTCAAGTTCTTTGAAAATTAATAAATAAAGTATATATTTTATCATAATATTCATATTTATTGGTATATAGTCTCAATAGTCTCAGAAAATAATTTGAAAATGAATAATTAATGTGAAGGGTAAAATAAGAAGATTTTTTACGTCGATAAGTAAAAGTAAAGGGAGGGAGTGACATTTATCCCCGTTTTCCATCATTGTCAATACTTTACTTATTTACTCTCATTTACAGTCTCTGATTATTGTTTCTTTACATTTATAAAATGTATTACTTTATATTTTCATTTCAGAATTAAAATTTGGTGATTAATGATATAACATATATCTTTCTAATTTTGATTTATTTGTAACAATTAATATAAAAATTATAATATATTTTTTAATTAATTTAATAAAAATATTTTAATCCAATATATACAACAAAATGGTTCTTATATTTGAATCTGAATAGTTACTTAATTGAAATGGATATCAACCTGTCGGTATACCTATAAAATATTAAAGAATTTAAAAAAAAAATTTAGAATCAAAATATTAATTTTTCCTCATATTCTTACTAATTTTCTTTTACATCAATGAATAACTTTCATTATCATGATAATGATAAAAAAATCTGACTCTTTCCATCTCAAAGACTTTTAATTACAACTAAAGTGATGGTACATAAAATACGTTTTGTATATATAATAACAATTAAAAAAATTTTAAAAGTTATTTTCAAAATACAAACCTTAAAGACTGGCAAATTAAAGTGAATAGACATACTCGACCCGTGCATCACACGGGCATGTATTGCTAGTATATTCACAAGTTTCAAATCACAAATTTTAAATTTTCTTTCTTAAACTTCATGCTAAGTCAAACTATGTCAAATATATTGAAATAGATAAAGCACTTAGAAAAAATAGCAGTCACCTGTCCCATAACTTAAATTACGATAAGAAAATTAGACTATCCATGATATAATTTAAATCCTATGTAATTGGTCCAAATGTAAAGACAAGTAGTAATAAGTGGAGTACTTACGTGGAAGGCGGCTATATATAGAGTTGCTTTCGGATCGATTTGGTCACCAACCATTAGACCCCACTGAATGCCATTTGTTCGATCGTATTTATCTCCTTTTCCCACCTCTTTATACATTAAAGTTTTTGATTTGTGGAATTTTGGTTACTCCTTAGCCGCCTTGACTTTATGGTTTTGCAATAAGTTCGATAATTCAATTCTATTCGTTTTCTAGCTACGTGTCCCATCAGGGTGCCACATAGCTCAAAATAGAGTATCAATGAAATGCTTTGTTGAATTATATTGATGTCGTCCCTTCGGAGACATTTAATAAAAACGAGTCAATAAGCCAGTTGTAGATATGCGGCTGGAAGTTTCACATTGACATTGGTAGTTGAAAAAAAAATTGAAAAGCCACACATAAAGCGTAAGATCTCTTAATGGTGTGAGGCATTTTGAGGAAACTCGTGCAGGCTTGGCCTACAGAGGACAATTTACACCATGTTAAAAATATCTTGGGTTGATTTAGCCGATGGAACATAGTGTTGAATAGTTCTTTGCAACTTTCCTCTTTTCACCTTCTTCCTATGCATACCCCGTGCTCGTCGTCAAAATGAATTGGGAGAGTATTCTAGTTCAGTGGCGTATCTAGCATAGAAAGTGGGAGTTCAATTGAACCCCTAACTATTGACGCGAAACATAAATTTATGTGTAAAAAACTATTAAAATTGTAATGAATAGTATATATGAACCTATAACTTTAAAAATATAATGGGTTTAGTATAAAAATCTTAAAATTGAATCCCCTAAATTTAAATCGTAAATCCGCCTCTGTTCTAGTTTGTGTAAAGATGAGGGTATAGGCCCCGCTTTGCTAAATTATTTGTAGTTCAACTTGTGTAGTGTGGTCATATTTGCTAGCTTGCCATCAGTATGAGCGGGGTTCAGCAACGTGGGTTAGGATTAAGTCACAATCGAGAAGGGCCAAAAGGATGTTGGAGCAATTAGGAAACTCCAGGTGCTGTGAGTTGCATTATTTTGCGGCAAAAGTCTGTTGTATAGTAGAGTTGAAATTTGAAATGGTAGGCTGATATATATTGCGAGAGTGGGTTAATAACTTAATATAGAAAACTAAATTTGCAAATGATTGTCTCTTAGTTTTCAAGCAAACAAGTCTTTCAGCCTATAGATTAGATCCACATGGCCATGCTATCAGGTCTTTCTTCACTTTGCTTCTCGTTCAAGTCAAGACGATATCAATATCTTGTGATGCCATGGCATTTGCTGCTAGCAGCTGGGGACGGAGCTAGGTAGGCTCCGGGAGGTTCATCTGAACTCTCTCGGCGAAAAATTATATTATATATATAAGCTTAAAATTATTTTTTATGTATAATATATATAGTAAATGTTAAACCCCCTTGACTTCTTCATATTTTTGAATTTCTAGATGAAAATTCTGGCTCTATGATTGGCTGCTAGTATAGTAACTTGACTAAATCATTGTGATAATTTGTATCAATTGTGTGAGGCACAACATAATATTTTTTCTATGTTTAATATGTTGACAAGTTTTGTTATAGTATCTGTTTCTTTTTTCATGACTTACTTTGTTATTGCTTTCTTTTGAGCTGAGAATCTATCGGTAATAGTTTCTTTACCTCCCAAAGTAGAGATAAGATTTACGTTATGTTGTTTTAAAATATGTTGACAAATTGTTTCCTCCGAAGAGAATAGCAATTTTTAGCATTTTTCATGGATTTATTAACCGTAAGGTTCAATTAGGACTCCCCTTGGTATCTTCTGTTGGTCGGTCGCAAATTTGCAATTCAAAACCAAGTGTGTTAACTTGTCATGTTTGCTCTTGAGCCGAGGGTCTTTTGAAAACAGTTTCTCTATCTTTCAAGGTAGAAATAAGGTCTGCGTATACTTGTCCTTTCCAAATCTCACGTTGCGAGACTTCACGGGGTATGTTGTTATAAAATCAAGTGTGTTAACTTCAGAATAGTTTCCTCCTAATTCCTCTAATACAGTACTTACACTCTCATTTAATTATACAAAAGGTAGGACCCTGACTCATTATAAAACCTCAGAGAATCCTAGAGAATGTCGAAGTTTCCTCAGGAGGCTTCCTTGCAAGTTCCATTTCCAAAATCAAGAGAAAAATGGTGCAAAGTTAGGTAAAAAGCAAAATACAAGACCAAAGACTTTGAGCTAAGTATAACACGAGAACGGAAACGACAGTCGGGGTTGCCGGATGTGGGGCTGGGGGTGTTTCACTTGTCCAATATCACCAGCTGTAATGACGCTCCTCCCGTTTTTAGTCAAACAAAAACTAATATTTTTACTTTCTCCCACTCGATTGGACACATAATTTAAGAGGGAAAAAAAGACTTCTACTATGTGCAGGTCTAAGATAAAGATTTTAATATTTGTGTGATTATAGTAAATCATCTTAGTAAAGGTACATGTGTATACGGTAAAAATCGGATGCGAGGCAAACCGGTGGAGCGAGGGGCCGACTGATCTGCCTTCTTCGTCATTGGAATGACCAAGCCCGGTGACCCGAGCATTCATAGCCGTTGGTCCGTGTGGCCGTTGGTCCGAGTAGCCGTTGGTCCGGGTGGCCGTTGCACGCGGGTCACGCGCCAGTAACGTCCTGTCCTGGTCAACTACCCACCATGCGTGTGTCAGACGGCGCCGTCAGTCTAATCCCACCAAATCCGTGCAGAGCTGTCCTTGTTGCTATTATTTTATTAGTTCACATCATATGAGACCCATGGAGGTCACACTATAAATAGGGCACATCCCCCTCCTTTGTAAGGGTTGGCTTCTTCATCCTCCAAGAACACTTATAATAGAAAAATATATCAAGGCCGTTTGTTTCCATTTACGTTGTGTTTCTTCCATTAAGTATTCAACATGGCTTCTAAACGTTCATGTCCGTAGCAAATTAAGCAAATCACCGTTACTAGCCGTTTTATCGCCAAATACTCACACGCTTGTTTTCCGCTATCAAATATACATCAAGATCCAAGCACATATCCTATACCCGCGTACAAATTCAATTGGTTTCCCAATTTCGGGGTAAACAACATGAGAATTCTAAAGTTAAAATAATTTTAAATTCAAAGATAATGTTTTTATAGGACCAACTAAAAAACTTATGTCACATATGAAGAACGACTAATTAGGTTTAGTACGGGAAATAAGTTCCAGTTTTAGCCTAAAGGCTTTTTTCACCTTTTTCAGAAATATTTTGAAAACATTGTTTACTATAAAAAGTGATCAATTTTTGGTCAGTTATTAAAAATGAATTTCTCAAGTTTTAAAAAGTGGTTTAGACTAGTTTTTGAAATTTCTACTCACAGAACTTTAATTTATCCAAAGACATTTCAACTTCCAAAAACATTTTAATCTCATCTTCAAAAGCTCTTTTTTTTTTTTTTTTTTTTCAAATTTCTCACTAATTTATGTCCAAGCGCTTGCTAAATTGTTAAAGAAGATCCTAGAGGGCTTATACCTATTTAGTCCAACTCTGCATTTATTCCACTTGCCAAGTACTTCTATACTAGTTGCAAATATTCTGTTTAAAAATCAAAGTTATGTACATTATGGTGTATAAAAAATTTATACTCCCCCATTTCATAATACGTGGCGCTTTTACATTTGAGCACACCTCCTAATAAAACTACTCACTCCTAAAAAGTAAGAAATGTTTTAATACTTACCCTTAATGAAATGCCTTGAAAAAGAAATAGAGTCTTTAATGATTTTTTGGTCATGTGTAACTACATTCATTTAAATGAGGATAAAATAAATAAAATAAAATAAATGTCTTGCTGATTTTGTGAAGCATCACTTATTTTCAAACGGAACTATTGTTAAATTAATTAGCTATAAAAATAACTTTTTATAACATGCTTGACATGATAATAGATGGAAAAAAAACATTTAAAAAGAAACGTGTTATATCTGGTATCTCGTTAAATTTTATTTATTATTATATTGTTAATGTATATACCTTAAATCCAAATCCAAATTTTGTTGTGCTCTCTTTCTCTGTCAGTGTGGGGGGGTCGGATCCAATTCGAGGCCCCAAACTGTTATGTCTGCGTGGTATTTATGGCCTTTCAGACTTGAGAGTAGGACTGAGCATAAATATCAAAAATAAAAAAATAGAATCGAAACTTCAATAAACTGAACCGAACCGAACTAGTTTGGTTCGGTGTTTGGTGTTCACCTTCAAAAAACCGAAATCGAAATAACTGAACCGAAGTTTGATAAAATCGAACACACACCGAAATTTAATACATTACCCAAAAAAATTAAAATAGTCCGGGCGCATTAAGTTTAAAGCCAAAAAACCCAATTGTAACAAGCCCTCTTTTGCATTTGTATCCCTAATTTTCTACTTCAGTTGAGAAAATCAAATATGTTAAGGAAGGCGACTTGTGTCTTTAGGATTAATGTATGTCCTTTATGTGCTTCTTTAATTATTCTTACGGTATGTATATAACACCTAGTAATCCTATATCGTGGTTATAGTTTTCTATTCTTGTATATCCTGTTTGTTTAATTTTGATTTCAATTTATCAATTTTATATTTTATTGCTTTTGAGAATATGAATTAGTGTCAAGGGAATCGCTTCTAATATCACATCAAAAAAATCGAATTGAAAAAACCGAAACCGAACCGTACTTTAAAAAACCGAAACTGAACTACTTTGGTTCGGTGTTCGGTGTCCACTTTCAAAAAATCAAACCCGAAATAACTAAACTGAAATTTGATAAAACCAAACCGAAAAACCAAACACCCACGCCTAATTCAAAGCTATCTATATATCTTGAGCGTAAAGCAAAGCTCCTATCGTCTCTGTTTATAATTATATATATACTTCCTCTCTCTCTCTCTCTCTCTCTCTCTTTCCCTCCATAAATTTTATTGCAGAACGAGAGTTATACAGACGGACACTGTGAGGTGGTGCTTATTTCCCGCTAAAACAACAAAGATATCTCTTTTTCTTTTTCCACCCATCAACTTGTTCCTACAAATCATTGTATTTGTAGCAGTAGTACTACAACTTTTTTCCACTTTACTCTTATGTAATAATATTGGTGACTATTCACTCACTCCCTCTAAAGGCTAAAGCCCCATATAAATCTATTCACTCCTTATCACAAGTCACTCTATCTCATCTTCAAAACCAGTTATTGATTGTTCTGGTACTCTTCTTTGTACAAAAGATGAACTTATCGGAAAGTTTTGACTCTACTTGGATGATGGTGTATTCTTAATGCTTTTTCTGTACTCTGTTTGGTTCCTTTTGAGAACAATCTTTTAAATCAAAGTGTAACTTCAAGCTTCAATCAGATTTCTGGTGGTACCCATGACAGGAAATTCAGTAATTTCTACCATGCATGTACTACCTCCAATCGTTAAATTCACCCAACACATAGTAACTACAAACAAACATGTTACTGAGAACAGTGAAAAATCGGATTTGCATAGAGTTGTGAGGATTATACTTACAGATGGTGACGCCACAGATTCCTCTGACGATGACGAAGTACACAATAGTACTACTGTACGGAGAGTTAAGAGGCACGTGACTGAGATCAACCTCATGCCATCACCCAAATCAACATGTGACAAAAAACGAAGATCTGTCTCGCCGGCAAATGACGTCACTCGCCGGAAAAAGTTTAGAGGCGTTCGTCAAAGACCATGGGGTCGTTGGGCCGCAGAAATTCGTGACCCGACCCGGGGAAAACGGGTTTGGTTAGGAACTTATGATACACCGGAAGAAGCAGCTACTGTTTATGATGAAGCTGCTGTTAAGCTCAAGGGTCCTAACGCCGTTACGAATTTCCCCGTTTTATCAACGACGGAGATAACGGAAACGGAGTCTGTTTCCAAAAGTGAAAACGACGCCGCTTTATCACCTACTTCAGTGCTCTGTAATAACGATTTTGCGCCGTTTGATAATTTGGGTTTCTGTGAAGTGGACGCTTTTGGGTTCGATGTTGAATCACTTTTCCGGTTGCCGGATTTTGGGATGTCGGAGAAATATTACGGCGAAGAATTCGGCGAGTTTAACTTTGACGATTTTGCCCTTGAGGGTAGATAGTATAGTCTATTTTTGCAAATGGGGTCACTGGTTAGATGACTTGTGAGTTGTGACGTGACATTTTTTGGCGGGAGTATATGGTGATTAGCAGCCTATTAAGACGGCGACTTTGTGAGATATTTTTGTACTTTTAATGTTACTCGTGGGTTAATTTTGTAATATGAAAATTTTGTATGGAGAGATTTAGTAGATAATTAAAGATTAAGAAGAGTGGGTGGGGGAGGGATGTGTGTGTTTTTGCGTCAAGGTGTATTTTAAGATAAAAACAAAAGAGGATTTTATATTATTACAACTAAAGCAAGAAAGAATTATATATATATATCTCTAATTTGTTAAAACATGCTTCTTCTTGAGCTTCAATGATACAATTACGTAAGTTTTTTTTTTTTTTTTTTAAGGTTATTATTAAAGACCATAAATATTTTGTTAACAGTCAACAAACGCTACAGTTCAGCACAATTACTAGTGTTGTTATTGTAGTATTTTATCTTTCCAATGACTTAAAATTACTACTTGGTCAGCCAGTCCACCATAAGTTGCGCTCGATTAGAATTTTGACATGTACTTTTATGTCTAGTTTTTGTTTGATACCTTAATGTGATACTGCAAAAATTAATCGGACGGACAACAACGTATTCAATAGTCTCACGACACAATAAGAAGATTACTACAATCAATCTTTTTATTCTCTCCATTATTATGTCTGTGATATTTAGTTTTATAACTTCAATCTCAAAATATTTGTCGTATTTTTTATTTACACGCCATTAAGAAAGTATTTATAAAGATAGTATTTTGACTATTTTACCATCATAATATATTTCATCATGTTCTCTCCTCGATAAATATTTACTCCATTAATGATGAAACCTCTTAAATATTGATACGTAAACTCACAAAACTCATTGATGAAACCTCTTAATTATTGGCACATAAACTCACAAAATCAGCCAATTAATGAAACTACATGAACTCACAAAATCAGCCAATTAATGAAACTACATGAACTCATTAATGTAATTAATACAAGGATAATGAAAAAAAGCTACTTAATTTTATCTTGAGTAAATAAAATAATAAATATTTTGAGATAAATATTTTTAATAAGGACAATATATATTTTGAAACAGAGGAGTAAGTAGTTTAATGAACAAAACCAGTACCACTATACATGGAAATATATTTGAATTATATCATGACAATAGTAACGATTCCCAAGACTAAGATAGTGACCTCAATATGCAGACGGTTCCCAATAATGTGCTCAACCAAATACATATTAGCCCGCTGGAAACGTCAGCACCTAGGGCCACCTCTTGCAGCTGTCGTAAAAAAAACACATGACCAAAAGCCTTGAATCCAGAGTCCGGTATCCCAGGCAAGCCATGATACACATGAAGAGAAAAGTCAAAACTTTAAAGGGTTAAATTCAAGGGAGAACTTATCTCATGGAAGGGGGCTGTGAGCTATCATTTGATAACTGTCCTCCCCATTCAGCAGGGAAAATTTTACCTTAAAAAAACCCTGCTTTGCACAACTTAATAACAGACTACAGAAATATAGTCGCATACAGAGAAGAGTTGCGGTTTAAACACTGGAATTTTGCAATTGAAATGAGAGCACCCATACAAGACAGTCAATTAGACAAAAACTTGGGAAAGGAGCAGAAGTAAAATTACATTTCCAGTTCTCCCCTCACTAAAATCAACAAATAGATATTCACATATTGAAAGATCTTGGTCTTAAAAAATCTGACATGATTGAGTCGAAGCAAACTGATTCCCTTACAACATTTAATTCTTTCACCCAAAGCACAATGAAAACATTGCACTTAAGGGTGAAAGCAAAATGAAGTCATTGCAATTAAAAGTCTCATACAGGCCCGAGGACACTTTTATCATCATCCCATGGCATATTTCTGTGTCCAGCTACGAGCAGTGGACTCGTATTTGGACCTGTCAGTCTTGTACATATGAGCAATTTCCGGTACAAGGGGATCATCTGGGTTTGGATCGGTCAATAGAGAGCAGATGGACAACAGGACCTAAAACATAGAAATAGCCATGTGAGACGAATCCAAAAGACAATTGAAAATAAGAAATATAAACCAGCAAAGCTCTTCCCCACTTTTCCAGATAGTTTAGCGGTGACTTGGTACGTAAACTGGTATTCACCACATTTTGAATAGTTTGATAGAAACGTGCAAACAGGAGACATCAAGCAAAACAAAGATAAACATAAAGTAGAAGACTACTCCATTAGTCAATTATTTGGTTGTACGCATATCATTTCTGGAGCAAAAAAGAGCAATCTAAAGTGGCAGGTATCGCTCAAAAGATTGTACTCCAGTAACAGCTAAATATTACCACTAAATATCTTCACTTCAATTAAAATCTGAACACCCAAAACTCAACTCGGCAACTCAATACAACAAATGCATACGACAAAATTTAGAAAATAAATCATCTGCATCAACATCACCAAGTAAGTAGCTCACCTAATTTCTACCAAAGATTTAGCAGAAGCAAGTGAGAAGTGCTAGTCATTACATCACACAATAACACATAGAATACTTATATAATAGAGACAATGTCAAAAGGTATCACACTTGTATTTCTTTATATTAAAGAAATGAGCATGACAGTTCCCCACTTTCCGTTCTTTAGTCTAAATGGGTATTGTTACGCTAAGTTGTTATTTGACAAATTTGTTCTGTAAGGCAAGCATGTTTTGTAGGGCACGGTATGATAAATATTTTTATTAAAAATAGATAATATATAGTTCACGTTTATTAATTTAGAAGTCATGATAATGTTTGATTACTGTTCTAGAATGATGATACTGTTCTTTCTCCTCTTCTACTCTTATCCTTTTTCTTCTGACCTATGTTGGTTAGACTCTTCAAAAATAACGGCGGTTGCGTGTCGGACACTCCAAAAGTAGTGCATTTTTGGAGAATCCGACACGGGTGCGCCAACGAAAGTGAAGAGTCCGCGCAACTTAGCTTTTGACGGGTATTATTGCTCGGATTCTCTCTTCAAATACAAACATACCAGTCGTTTTGTTTCTAGAGCATGCTATCACATTAATAACGACACAGTATAACTTGCCAATCACAGCTCTCACATTCATTTATATTGACATAAAGCTTATTCTACTAAATATACTCCCAGTGAGGAATATTTGTACTACTGTTAGCCAAGATTCCAATGGCTCAAAGTCCTTAATTATAAAGAGAGAAGAGATCAAGACTCAAACAATCCAGACAACAAGACATAACAAAAGTTGATCATTCTCCACCAAATAATATCACGCACCACCTCCATATCTTCATTTTGTTAAATTCAGTCTTTGGCTATGACTCATCTTCATAGAGAAATCTAATACCAGAAAAGTAAACAACATTTAATTGGACATAAACAAAGACCAAGATCCAAACCTTAGATATGGTCAACGCTGGACTCCATTGCTCTTTCAGGATATCCAAACATATACTTCCATTGCTATTGATGTTAGGGTGAAAGACCTTAGTTCTAAATGCAACCTGAAACAAATAAACAATAAGAAGATCAACCTTGTCTGATCACCACAGAACCCAGTCGACAACTATTAATCAAACACATTCCAGAATTGGCAGAGAAGAACTTATTCTGCAGAATTTCAAACAGTGCCCCGACAACAAACAAAATCCTTAAACCTACAGAACCACCATGAAGATAAACTTAATCTAGCAGCAAACAAACACCAGCCATCTTCTACACCAGCATACGTATAGGCATGACAAAACGAACTGGACAAAAAATGTTATGCCCATTTTATATAGAGCAATAATCTTGAACAGCACCCTGAACCACCAGCTCACTCTAGCACCAGAACATAAGAGAGCAGGGAGAAGATAAACTTCTGAACAAAAAAAACTTCCAATATCATCTCAAGTAGTGGAAAAGATCATAAGGAAGTAATAGACAGTAGTAACTAGTATCCAAGGCCTGCTGAAATTTTACAAAGGGAGATAAGCTATTTTTGAGAGTATTCCACCATGTATGCCCGCTGGCTTATTTCTGTGGTATGTAAACCAAAAACCGTGTGCCCACATACAAAAAGTCAGCATTTCAGATGCTAGCGTACTCCACATTCTACTAAAAATTGAGATGGTGAAGTACACAGTATTTGAAGGTTAATTTCTGTCAATTCTATCGCTACAACTATATGGACACAGCCAAGCTTGTAAGGTATCATCCATGAAAGTTCCTGCTTATTTTAAGAAAAGAAAAAATTATCCTAGAAACCTATATGCAAATATGTGAGATGCATTCAGTTGATTATTGTATTTGAGTAATTCATGCAAAAAGAAACTCTCTAGTGTATAACAATAAAGAATGTAAAGGAACAGACACACATCAGGACAAGGATATTCTAGAGCATAGGCATACCTTTGGAGGCTTGAAAGGATAATCAGGAGGAAAATGGATTGAGACCAAAAATACACCTCCTGCATAAGGGCTATCTGTCGGCCCCATGATTGTTGCTTGCCAATGGAACATATCCTCAGCCACTGGACCTGTATTAGAGGAAATATGCTACTTAATATCGACATAACAGCCATGTGATTAAAGTACCCACTTTAACAAAAGTATAATCACACTCAGCAAATTAAAGTCTATCCTACATCCCAGAGAAAATCACAATTCCTCATCTGCCAAAAGACAGAATACACATTAGGAGAAGTACAACAATGAACGATACAGAAAACCTGGTGGACAATTACAAGTGATCATTCCAGATCTTCATTGTGCCATGAATTGAATGTTAATTCTCAGAAGTGAGAAAGCGAAACCAATATAAAGATGCAATACAAGCAGGGTTCTAACAGGTTGTCCAGTGAATTAGTCAAGGTGTGCACAAGCTGGTCGGACACCGCTATCATATAACAAAGACGTAAGAATTAAA